>NW_026067894.1:8805700-8823193 GCF_014885135.2 Alexandromys fortis
GGGGGGAGAGAAAGTACGAAGAAAAAGTGCAGCATTTGGCAGGAATGGGACATGGTGCCTCTCCCTCTTCCCCCACAATGCCTCTTTTTTTTTTTTTCTTTGAAACAAGGTCTTTCTATATAGCCCTGGCTGACCTGGAGCTCACAGAGATCCTGCCTTTGCCTCACAGAGTACTGGGATTAGAGGCGTGTGGCTCCACATCCAGCCCTAGAGGATGTGACTTCTAGGATCTGAAGGAAAAGTACCAGTTGAGAAAGGGGCGGGGCTTGTCTGGTGGTGCTTCCCCAGCACACATGAAGAAGCCCTGGGCTTAATACCCAGCAGGCACACAACAGGATTGGTGGTCCCAGAGGATCTTTCACCATCTGTAGGATAAAGGAAGGGAAGTGTGTTCAGGTCTGAAGAACAGACAAAAAAGCCCAGAGCCTGGAAACTACCAGGCATTTTCAAGGAGCTACAAGTTCAGCATGGCTAGAGGGGAGGCTGCAAGAAGGGGGAAGGTCGAGTCACTTCCTAGTCCTCAGGGGACCAGGGACCCATACCCTACATGCTCAAGGGTAAAGAATTAGCTTGGAGAAAGGCAAAGGGGTGAAGCAGGAAGGACTGTCCCTGAAGAGGGGAGCCGACGTACAACAGGGCTACACAGAGAAACAAGCAACCAGACAAAATCTCAGGGAGAAGGAAAAGTTGAGGAGCTCACTTTGGCTAGAGCCTGGTTGCGGGGGTGGGGGTGGGGGTTCGGGGGGGGGAAGCTTGGCTAGAAGTAGAGACCCAGGACACAGCCTTATGAATCTTGTTATGCCAACAGGGAGCCGCAAAGGATTTTTATAGAGAAATGACCCACTCTCAGTTGGAACATGGGAAAAGGCTGCCCTACAGTGTTCTTGGAGGTCTCAAAAACTGACCCTAGTATCTCAAAGAACCTCTGAGGAAGGATGGAGGAGGGCCAAGTTCAGTCTCCAGTATTCTCTGACCAAACAAAAACAAAGCATCGTGTAGTGGCTGTCACGTAGTGGCCATCACGTAGTGGCCGTCACAAATCCCTTTGGGGAGCCCAAGCCTCTTTCGCACGAAAACATTAGCGCTCTCACAGGAAGATTGGGAAACTTGTTTGCCAGAGGAACCACAGCGAAATCAAGTGTCAAGGCCAGAGGGGTAGAGATGGGATTTGGGGAGCTTGTGGAGAAAGATGAGAGTAGGCTCCATGAAGGGGTGAGTGTGTGCCTCCCACACTGGACCACACCCAGATGTGGCTCTGGTCTAAGCTCACTGTTGGCTCAGTGACTCAAGAGGTCTCAGCTCCCAGGACCTGACTGTCTTCTCATCCTATAGAGGTGAGTGGTTCCTCAGAGCTGAACCCAAACTGCTCTGCCACAGGCAAATCAGTGGTGTGAGCAAGGTCAGGGGAGAAACTAGTGTCTCCATCTGTGAAGCAACTCAACATACAAACCTTGAAAATGGGTCTTTTTAAAGAAACAAACAAACAACAACAAAAACCCAGGATCCCAAGCATCTCAGGCTCAGATTTGTTATGTAGCCCCAGATGACTTTGAACTTCCAATCCTCCTGCCTCCACCTCTGGAGTACCGGAATCTGAGATTACAGGTGAGCACCACTACACCACGTTTTATGCATTGCTGGGGATCCAAACCAAGGAGGGTCTCATGTTTCTACTAACTGAACTACAGCCCCAGTCCTGTTGTTTGGTTGGTTGGTTTTAGTTTTCGTTGTTGTTTTGTTTGTTTTTCAGATAGGGTCAGGCTCGCCTCAAACTCGCCGCCAGCCTCCTCCTGCCTTCCAAGCCTTGGGATTCTGGGAGCTTCTGGCATCCTGTCAATCAACCCAGTACAGACAAGCAAACAGGTCCTGAAGGCAGGACTCTTGTTCAGCGTGACAAACTGAGGTGACCCAGCCTGCGGTCTTCTGCTCTCTCAGCGACTTTAACTCTGAGCTTGGGGTTGGGGGCGAGGAGAAGCATGTAAAAGGGGATGAGGGGATAGGTGTGGCTGCCTCTGGGACTTTCCTCATTGAGATCAGAGTCCTCGAAATAGTTGCCCTGGATGAGCAGCTGAGACTTGGTCACACCCTCTGCCCTGTCTGCTGCAGGGAGCGGTTCCACCGCAGCCGGCGTCCTCCCAGCTGTCATTTCCCCTGCCGAGAGGCAGGAGCTCTCTGACCCTGTCCCCTGGAGATGCTGGGGTGGTCAAGGAAGCCCTCTGCCGTGACACTTCGCCACACCCGGTCCACTGCCAGGGCGATGAGCTTAGCGAAGCTGTCCAGCACTCTCCAATCAGGAAGCAAAGGTTCTTTCCGGCCACGCCCCTGACCTGATGTCACTCCGGTAGCCCCTGAAGCCATGCCTCGCCTGAAGAGAGCCCTGGTGGGACTATCGCTATGAGCGTCCAAAGGATGAAAATTCCCATGTGAATCACGCACATCCTAATTGCCATGGGCTGGAGAGATGGCTCACAGCTTAAGAGCATGCCCTGCTCTTGCAGAGTACCTGAGTTCTGAGTTCGAGTCCCACCCCCCACAACAGATACACAATATACTCATAAACATACACATAGTTAAGAATACCGTACCAGCATATGCATAGCTAAGAATAACACAGCCAGGCGTTGGTAGCACATGCCTTTATTTGCAGCACTTCAGAGGCAGAGGCAGGTGAAACTCTGTGAGTTCGAGGCCAGCCTGGTCTACAGAGTGAGTTCCAGGACAGCCAAGGTTACACAGAGAAACCCTGTCCCGAAACCCCTCCCCACACCACCCCCACAAAAAAAAAGAAATAAAAGAAAAAGAATAACAAATAGGGCCTGGAGACATGACTCAATGGTTAAGAGCACTGGCTGCTCTTCCAAAGGATCCAGGCTCCATTCCCAGCATACACACCCTGAGTTAGATCACAACTATCTGTAACTCCAGTCTTGGGGATCTGGCGCCCTCTCCTGGCCCCCAAGAGTACCAAGCACACATATGGTACACATACAAAAGCAGGCAAAACACCCATATACATAAAAATGAACAAATGCATAAATAAATATTAGAATAACAAAAATAAGTTTAAAACAATAACTGCCCTAGATCAGATATGGTGGCCGTGCCTCTAATCCAAGCACTTGGGAGGCAGAGGCAGGTGGATCTCTGTGTTCAAAGTCAGATGTGGCTATGTAGAGAGCTCTGGGTCAGGCAGGGTGAAATAGTGAGACCCTGTCTCAAAAATAAAATAAAATGGAAAAGAACTTCCCTGAGAAATATAAGCCAAGCAACAGGCTCCCGGCTGTATTTCTTCAGAGCCCAGGGGTTGAATCCAGGGCCCTGCACGGGACAAGTGCTCAACCTCTGGGCTCTACCTCCAGCCATCTTTTTAATTTTCTTTTGCTTTTGTTTAAGAGAGGGTCTCAATCTAGGTCAGGCAGACCTTGAACTTGTGATCTTCTTGCTTCAGCCTCCACCTTACTGGGATTACTGGCTGGAATCACCAGGCCCAGCTCTGTGTGTATGCATGCCTGTGTACACAGAAATGCATGAAGAGGCCAGAGGGCGACACTGGGCGTCCTCCTCAATCACTCTTCACCTTAATTTTTGAGACAGGGCATCTGGCCAGGAGCCCAGTTGGCCATCAAGCCCCTGGGGTTCTGTGTCTGCCTTCCCAGTCCTGCGATTACAGGTACATGACGTCACTCTGGGCTGTTTTACACGGGTTCTGGGAAATCCAGCTCGAGCTCACGTTCTCATCTTTGTGCGGCAAACACTTTACTGGCTGAGTCACCTACCCAGCTCCTGGCTTTTACTTTCATCTTTTTGCACTGTGTAGTCCACTCTGGCTTCAGACTTTGAACCCTACTGTCTTAGGCTCCTGAGCGCTGGGGTTGCAGAGGTATGCCATACATGCATCCAGATCTTTCTCCCACGATTGAACAGACACTGGGGAACCAGTAGCAGGACCTTTCAAGTTCTCTTCCATGCTTGAGGTTAGCAAGATGTCAGGGCAGACATATGGTTGGAATAGGTTTTAAAAACACTAGGACTCAGGTTGACTGTGGCAGCAGGCATATCTAGCACCGACAAGACGCTGGGTTTTATCCCCTGACCTTGAAAACAACTATAATAATATATAATTAGAAGACACAGTCTACAGGCTGACCGGTAGATGGGTGGATGGCGAGGGTGGGTAAGTCAGAGGGAAGCTACTGTCATCAGGCACTGAGCGAGACTTAGAGAGCCCCCACCAGTCACAAGGACCTGTTCTAGGCAGGCCTTCTGGGGTCAGTGCTGGCTATCTGCTTTAGGAAAGTTCCTTCCCCTCTCTGCACTTTGATGTCCTCACCTGTAAACTGGGACTCCTAAGAATATCCAGGCCGGGCGGTGGTGGCATGTGCCTTTAATCCCAGTACCCGGGAGAGGGAAGCAGGCAGATCTCTGTGAGTTCAAGGACAGTCTGGTCTATAGAGCGAGTTCCAGGACAGGCTCCAAAGCCGCGGAGAAACTCTGTTTCAAAAAAAGAAAAAAAAAAAGAATATCTCGGAGCATTGAGCATTGCTGTAACACAGTGATTCTCAACCTTCCTAACGCTGTGGCCCTTAGTACAGTTCCTTGGTTTGTGGTGAACCTCCCAACCATAAAATTATTTTGGTTTTGCTGCTAGTTCATAACTGTAGTTTTGCTCTTGTTATGGATCGTAATGTAAATATTTGTTTTGGAGATAGAGGTTTGCCAAGGAGGACATGACCCACAGGTTGAGAACCTCTGTTGTAAGGGTGGCTGTGTATGAGATGCTGGATGTGTGGATTTGGAGACAGGTTCTGAGGTTAGAGGCTTGGACTTGGTATTCAAGGCTGGGTGCTTAAGCCTGCTTCAGGATATTACCATGGCTCCTACATCCTTACTGTTCTTCTGTGTAAAAACAGTGATACGGCAAAGCAAGGCTCACCCTACCTATCTGCACACTAGATGCTTTGTCTGTCCAAGCCCAAGCTGAACCCAAAGCCAATTAGACAACAATCCCTCTAATAAGGCACAGATACCAGTACATTTGATGCACCCAGGTGGTTCCAGGTACAGAGGAACGTGGAGACTGCTGTCACCACAGTAGTGAGAAACAAGGCTGTGGAAAGGAATGTGACTTGGGCCCCTGTCTGCACCGGCTTGTGGTGGGAGGTCCCGAGAGAACGGTTATGGACTCATTGCTCAGTTAAGATGCTCTGCTCTTTCTGCAGATCAGAGCCTGGAGTGCTCCTGGCCGCTGTGGATGCTGAAAGGTGAGCCCCACTGGCTCATCAAGAGTTCGTGCTCGGGCGGGCAGGATGGCTCAGAGGATAAAGACACCTGCTGCCAAGCCTGCTGACCCGAGTTCCATCCCCAGGTCTCACACCGTGGAAGGAGAGGATGGACTTCTGACCTCCCCAGGAGCTAGACGAGGGAGATTCCAGCTGAGTACATGGTCCCTGACCTTGTTAGGTAAGTTGGCTTCTCTGTGGCTGAGGTACGAGAGGATGAGGTAAGACACAACCCTGGACAAACAAGCTGTATGTGGAGAACAAAGGCAGTGAACTTGCCCCAGTTTGGGGTGTGTGACTATTTACACGCCTGGACGGGCATTTTCTTGGTGTTGGCTACAGGGGCGAGTCAGTCCAGTAGAAAGAACCTAGGAGAATGATTGGGGCCAATCTTCTGGGACCATGTGTTCATATACAGATAAAGATTTGTTCATACAGATAAAGAACTTCTGAATCCCATCCAGACCCCCCCCCCTCCCCTGGCCTCTGCAAGGTCGTTCTTGCAGCTGGGAACTGGGAGTCAGTCGGGGCTTTGAGGCCAAGTATTTGGGTCTGGGTTTCTCCGTGGGTTTCTGAAGGCATTGAAATCTGGGTACTTTGTGGCTAGGTGCTTGGACTTGCCGTCTGGGTGAGCAGACCTGTTTCCTCCCCCGACGTCTCTGTAGCCGGCATCGCGCAAGGCTTCACATAAATGACAGTTTGTCTTGCCTGTCTGGCTACCTTTGGAGATGGCAAAGGCTGAAAGGCAAGAGAACGCTCTGCCCAGCCTCTTCACGTGCCTTTCTGGGACCCTTTTCTCTCCTAACCGGGAGGCCTGAGTTTCCTAGTCTTCCACCCCTCCCCCCAGCCATCTGCTTGAAGGAAGTGGCTCCTCAGTTCTTCACAGGAAGCCACAGGCCTCTTCTGCTTCAGCAACCTCCAGCTGCTGCTGGTCCAGGCCCCTTTCCAGGCCGGCCTAGCGACGCCCGGTTCCTAGCATCTCCCTCTAACTGCAGCCAAGAAGCCTGTGTGGCGTATTCCGCTCTTTTTCTTTTAAATGCATATGGCTCTGTCTAGGGCATAGGCTGTGGACCTGAAAGACAGACCTGATGGCAGAGGGTCCTGAACTGTGGACTGAGGGGTTGGAAGGGAGTGCAGGAAGTAGGTCCTTCAGAAATCTTGAGGATGCTCGCTCCAGCGTCCTGGGTTCCTGCTACAGAGCAGCGGTCGGTTCATTCCAGGAAGACGGTGGTGGAGACTGCCCCGGGGAAGGCTTTTAGTAATTGCGGAGCAGCCAAGGATAATGAGGGCTGAGCAGAGTCTAGCCCGGGGCTATACTGCCACCTGGTGGTTATGTTCGCATACAGCACCACGAAATTGTGGGAGCCTCTTGAGGGGCAGATTGTTGTGCACTGGAAGGCCCTTAAAGATTAAGGAAACTCCTAGATGAAGGGACTTCATGAGCGGTCTGGACTCCTCTAAGAGAGCTGAAATAGTGTGCCTGAAGTTTAGCGCCCAAGGAGGCTGAAGCTGAATTGTTGAGCCGAGGAGTTCAAGGCCAGCCTGGGCAGCCCAGCAAGCTCTTGACTCAGTGGGGAAAAAACAAAGCCAATGGGCTGGAGCGCTGGCTCAGCAGTTGCCGCTCTTCCAGAAGAAGGAGGTTCCACTTAGCGACTCAGTGATTCACGATGACCTGCAACTCCAGTTCCTCCCTCTTACGGCCTCTGTGGACACACACAGTTTCTAAATCTTTAAGATAACAAAGATACCCCTTTAAAGTCAGAGCTTGGGAAGGGCATCCTTGGTCTAGACGAGACTCCTCTGACCCCATTTGAGAGTAGGAAACAGGTCCGGAGAGGAGCTTGGCATTGTATTACAGCAAGGCAATCAGAAAACGGGGTCAGATTTTATTTTTTCATGCTTGGGATTGAGTCCAGAGCCTGTAGAGTCTAATTTGGGGCTCATGGTAAGATGTGGTTCCAGAGCAAAGAGCACCCTCTGCTTGTCACCCCCGTTTGTGACCAAACATGGCCTTGCCCAGAACCGTCACCACTTTAGTCACCAAAGTTGGCACTACAAGGTGGCTTTTCCCAAAAATAAACTCCACTCCGAGGCACGAGGATCTGAGAAGGCCAGGGGTTACTGCGTGTGTGCTTCGGGCTCGGAAGACACTAGAAGAGGAAGCCCAGGGGTCTGGAGAGGTGACTCTTCGGTCACAAGAGCTTTGCACTCTTCCGGAGGACTGGTCAGGTTATTAGCACCCTCATCAGGGGCCAACAACCGCCTGTAACCTTAGTTCCAGGGGATCCAACACCCTTTTCTGAACTGCACACACACACACACACACACTTAAAAAGAAAAATTAAACCTTATTTAAAAACAACAAAACCCCAACCACGTTAGCAGAAGAAGCCCACCTGCTTTTATAAAAAGGGGAATTGGGACTCAAGAACGCAAGTAACGGCCCGACCTTGCAGCTGGGCCAGGACTCAGCTGTGGGTCTGTCTGAAGCCTGCTTCCAGAGAGAAGTCTAAAAGTCCTTAGATGTCACATGCCCCTCCTGCTGGGTGTCGTCAGCCTGTCTGGTGCCATGCAAAGGCTGACGTCTGTGAAGACTGACAAGGGTTCAGGGTGGAAACAAGCAGGGGTGAGGAAGAGGTGAGGAGGAAGGGAGAGGAAGCCTCATGGAGTCTTTGTGAGCTACAGTAGGAAGGAAGCGGGTCTCGCTTGCTGTGGGGTCTTCAGCACCTGGCACAGTGCCTGGCATAGATTGATTGCTCAGTAAATGCCTGTGGGATGAAGGTGAGGAATTAAGTTGCATTCTGGGAGAATACTGTGAGGTGAAGAATGGGTCGGCCATTTTCAGTGTGATTCAGCCAGAGGATTTTGCTGGGGCCCAGGATTTAGACAACTGGGGACATATACCAGCAGCCCTAATTCTCAGGAGGCCCGAGGGAGGCGGACAGTCACGGGTTTGTAACCAGCCTGGGATACACAGCAAGACCCTGTCTCAAAAACTAATTAATTATGAGACTGGAGAGACGCCTCTGAGGTCAAGAGCACTGGCTGTGCTTCCGGCGGAGCTGGGTTCAGTTCCCAGAAACCATATGGCAGCTTCCAGTTGTCTGTGACCCCAGTTCCAGGGGACCTGCCACACTCTTCCGGCCTCCTCAGCCACTAGGCACACACACGGTGTACAGACGTACATGCAGGCAAAAACACCCACACACATAAAACAAAACAAAATAAATCGTTAAAAAATTTATTAATTACAGCCAGGCATTGGTGGTGCATGCCTTTAATCTTGGTACTCAGGAGGCAGAGGCAGGTGGATCTCTGTGAGTTTGAGGTCAGACTGGTCTACAAAGCTAGTTCCAGGACAGCCAGGGCTACACAAAGAAACCCTGTCTTGAAAAATCAAAATACACACATAACATATATATATATATACACATACATATATTTTCTTTTCAAAATTAGACTTCTGAGAGCAGAACTGTCCATCTCTCTTTGATGATGTCCCAGGGAATAGTGGGTAGGGGGCGCTCCAGGAGGGAGGGGACCAAGTTGATGCCCATCTCTGGGAGAAAGGAAGAGCCCTGACCACCTAAGAGCGAAGCCCGCTCCACAGTTAGATTTTCTAACCCTCAGTCATTCCTTGGCTATTTCGTTTATTTCCCGCACTCCCTTACGGAGGTGGCAACTGACATTTACCGAGTGTTTGCTGCGTGCCAGGTACTATGCATGAGCCTTTCCGTGCTGTGCCTCTGCCTCGTGTACATCTGCCAGGCCTGCCTCTCTGGGGAAGAGCCAGTGGTGGCAAATAGTCACCATCTGCAGAGGTGGCCCTGGAATGAAGGCAGGAGCAAGCAAGGCAGGTAAGAGACAGGAGCCATGAGAGGCAGGGGGTGGAGGAGGCCTGAGGGCACCTGGCTTCAAGTCCCTCCTCACTAGTACTATCCTAGGGTTCCAGACATCTTGAAATCATAGTTCTTGGGGCACACTCTCTACTGTTCACAGATAGCCTTCTTCCGGGGTCCAGTTCTTCCCAGCAGAGTTGGCAAAAACTGAGCCCACTCAACCGTGTGCCCATTCAGATGAAAACCATAACCTGGCTCTTACTCTTTAGGGTTGGAAACCGTGCCCCCACCCTCTTGGTTATTTTTGCTGTAATTTTGGAGACAGTCTTGGTATGTAGTTTATAGACTAGCCTTGAACTCAGGATCTTCCTGCCTCGGCCTTCCAAGGACTGAGATTACAGACATGCATCACGGTGCCCGGACTTGCTGTTGCCATTTGATTTATCAGGTCTTTTTGACCTTCTCCTGCCTTGGTCTGGGCACTGAGATGTCCCTGGACAGTCCTCCCCAACAGACAAACATTAAATAAATCCACCCAGCAGAGCTTGGACAATGCTTCCCTTCCCATTACCACTCAAAAGGTCTGAGGGCTCCGTACACAAACCTTCTTCTTAGCCCCGGAACTCTGCGAGGGAGGCCTTGCCAACCCTTCACTAAGTAACTTCTTGTGCATGTACACACACACACACACACACACACACACACACACACACACACACACACACACGGCAGTTTGTATACTCCATCCAGTGGAGTCACCAAAATGACTCAGAGATTGGAGACCTGTCTTATCCCGCCTCTGCCTAAGCAGAGCGTGAGTAGCCAGAAACTTCAGTATGAAGTCCCTGAGCTCTGCTCCTCGCCTCCAGGACCCTGGACAGGAGCGCTGCTGCCTAACAGCGTAGGAGGGCAGCTCTGAGGAGGAATCTCAGGGGAGGTGCTATCTCGGAACAGAAAGGAAGAGTTTTCTGTAGGCAGGTGAACTTAGAAGGCCACTCCAGGCAGAGAACAGCTCGTGCTCTGGACTAGAAACAAAATCAGCTGGTTTTGTTCCAGAACTGTGGTTGACTTGAGGAGAAAATGAGGGTGGGGGTGTGTGGCTGAGGCAGCCCCAACCAGGTCTTTCGAGGCTTCTCATCACATGGGTGATTCACAGAACACACAGAACACAGAGTCTCTCATCTAGGTCACTGTGGAGAGCTATAGAGAAAGTTCTAGACTGCAGCTGGAAGAGGGAGGGCAGGGACAGAGAAGAGCGTTCTTAGGAGCCTCCCATAGTCCTCTCTCTTATCACCACCCCCTTTGTTTGCAAGGTGCTTGGAAACAGTGTAGCCAGAGGATGCTGCGGCCACAGACATACCAGACAGGTCTTCCCGGCCCTGGAACAGGCTGGGAATCCAAATGTTGAAAAACCAATGGTCAGATCCAAGCCTCTGAAATCCAGATGGAGAAGTCAAGGCTCAGAGAGGGAGCTTCTGTGAAGTGAATCTCGTTTGCCCCTTGCTTCCATTCCAAAGCTGAGATGGTGTGAGAGACGACGCAATAAGACCAGTGGTTTCTTGGCTTTATGTCTGCAACAAAATGCCATGCACTATCACCACCACCACGACCTCCACCACCACCATCACCACCACCTCCATCACCTCCATCACCTCCACCACCACCACCTCCACCTCCACCACCACCTCCACCACCACCTCCACCTCCACCACCACCTCCATCACTTCCACCACCACCTCCATCACCACCACCTCCACCTCCATCACCACTGCCACCATCAGATGCACATTCTAGGCAAATCTTCTACCTCTGAGCTACCCCCAGCCCTAATGCATGTTGTTTTGTTGTTATTTTATCATTTTGGTTTTTCGAAACAGGGTTTCTCTGTGTAGCTCTGACTGGCTGGCCTCAAACTCACAGAAATTTGCCTGCCTTTGCCTCCCAAGTGCTGGAATTAAAGGCATGTGCCACCATGCCTGGCCTTCCTAAAATATGTTATTAGTAGTGACAGCTGCCTCTGTGAGAATCCCCTTGTGTGGTGCTGGGGGGTTCAAAAGCAGAGCATCATTTCATATGGTCACAGTCCTGTGCTGCTGCGCGGGAGGTCACCATCTCACAGAACCAGGGCATTTGCAGCGCTGTCCAGTCCAATCCCGGCCAAGGCACCTCCATCTTCCCCTTCAGTGCATTTTGATTGTTTGTTTTGTTATAAAGGCAGTGTCTCACTATGTAGCCCTGGCCACTATGTAGGCAAGGCTGGCCTTGAACTCCAGAAATCCACTTGCTTCTGCTTCCAAGCACCAGCTAGGATTGCAGCCATGGTCTGCTATGCCCAGCTAAGCTGAGAGTGGCCATCCCCATTGTCAGATGAGGACACTAAGGCTTGGTGTGACTTGGCCAATGGCTCCACGAGGCACTAAAAGCAGAAGTTCTGAATGATACTGACTGGGTTTGAATGCTGCTGCTGGTTCTGAGTGGCTTCAAGAACTTAAGTAAAACCAAACTATAACACGGATGCCTGTGAGTCCCAGCCCCGAGCCCAGAGCTGGAACAGCAGAGAAGGAAGGAACAGGATGAGGGCCGCAAGTGCCTGAAGTCTGCACCTTCTGACCCCCTCTTCCGTGTACCCCAGCACTCCAGAACCTCAAAGCACTGTCGTCTGAGCTCACTGTGTTTCTTTTTCCGCCTGAAGGGGCACCAACAAAGCCAAAAGCATGGGTGTTGGAGGAAAGCAGGGGTCACCTACTTTGTGTCTAGGGCACCCGAATGCTTCTAGAGCTATGGGGTTGGGTCGCTCCGATCTGGAGGCAGATCATGAAAGGAAAGGGACTTTCCCCAGGGGCTCTGCTGAGGAGGCTGCCCCACTTGGTGGCCATGAGACTTCATCGGCAAGTGACGATTCAGTAAGGGAATTGCCATAGTAAAAAGCATTGGGACTGGCCAAGCAGGAATTCTTTCCTGGAACCCGGGCTAACTGCACTGCCTCTTGTATGTAATGATCCTGCTCACTGCAGAAACATGTCGGAGTCTCTATAATAGGGATCCCACGAGGGGCTCGTCATGCAGCCCTGGCTGGCCTGGAACTCGCCTTCTTTGGCCTGCAGTCCTCCCATCCCTACGGATCCTTACCTACCTCCCGTTATCCACTTGAAGAGGCGGATAGTACAAGAACGATACCTCCTTTTGCCGCACGGTGGCGCCTCTCACGGACCTTGCTCTAGGACTGCAAAATGCGTGGGGGAGAGACTTGGGGCTTTCAGACCCTTTTTGGTCTATTGCCTCTCCTTCCAATTTGATGGTAGGCTGGTTAAAAAAAAAAAAAGGAGGAGGGAGAGGAGGAGGAGGAAAAGAAAGCAGGATGTTACGGTAAACTGAGACTAGAACCCTGCCTCGGGAGCATCGGAAAGACCGTGTCCTTTAAGTTCTGCTCCACCTGGTGGACGCGCAGTTGCATATAGATAAACGTTAGCTGGATTGGATAGTTTAAGCCTGTTGTCTCTACACTTAAGAGGCAGGGAGATTACTGAGAGTTCCGGGACAGTTTAGACTACGTAGTGACTTCCAGGTCAGCCTGGACTAGAAAGTGAGACCTTATGATGTTGACGACGGCGACGACGGCGACGACGGTGACGACGACGACGACAACGACGGCGACGACGGCGACAGCAGCAGCACCAGCAGCACCAGCAGGAAATAATGGGGGCTGGAGAGAGAGCTCATTGGTTAAGAGCCCTGGCTGCTCTTGCAAGGATGGAGGTTAAATTCCCAGCACCTATATGGTGGCTCACAACCGTTTGTAACTCCAGCTCCAGGAGATCCATCCCCCTCTTCTGACCACCTCAGGCACCAGCCACACACATGGCACACACACACACACACACACACACATGCATGCAGGTAAAACACGCACATACATAAATTGAAATAAATCTAATAAATAAATGATAAATAAAAACCCATGACATGGGTGCCATTGTTACCAACCATGCATTACAGATAAGAAAACTAGGGCTTGGAGATAGAAATAGTTCAAGGCTTCACAGCAAATACGGTGAAGAGCCAGGGTTTAAACCCACAACTCACTGCTGCCCATGGCCACACTTGCGACGGCCATTTCAGATGGCTTCGTCTGTCCTCAAGGGCGATATTTATTTATTTTGGGGTGGGAAGGGGAGTGTGCGCCACGGTGCATACAGCACATAGATGGAGGTTCGAGGCCAATTTGCAGGAGTGGAGTCTCTGTTCACCGTGTGTGCTCTGGGTGTCAACTGAACCCAGGCTGTCAGGTGTGGCAGCAATCACCCTAACTAGCCCTTTTCTGTCTTACAGAGGAAGTAACCCAGCTGAAGTGAAGAGATAGGCTCGGAGAGCTGAAATGAAGTCTCTGAGCTAGGGTTTGTGGCTCCCGGCTTTCCATTCCATCTGCTAAAAGCCCTACCTTCGTATTAGTCACAGCCCAGGGCATGAAAGGAACCCAAGGTTTCTTCTGCCTTCCTAATAGGCATTCGGGCTTACAGGCAGGCAGCTTGGGGGGGGGGGCAGCTTTGCACCCACACTTCCTGCCTCCTGGTTTTACCTTGGAAAGGAGAAGAAAAGCCGTGCTGCTGCCCAGAGCCTGCTGATAGATGGGTGCAGCAGGAGGAAGCTACTTTCTGGCTGGCTGAAGGCTGGCTTTTTATAATCATGTTGGATCCCCTCCACCCTGCCCCAGGCAGCCAATCCCCACCAGAGTTTCCATTTCCTGCACGGTGCAGAGTTTTCTAGTCTCCTCTCTCCCAGCATCTGTGCCCTGCCTGCTGGCAGAAGATTGTAATTCAAGCCAGGGACCTTGGGAACAGCCAAGAGTATTCAAAGCCTGTCACGCCACTGTGGGAGCCACCGCCCTGCCGGGCTTAGTGGCGCTGACCAGCAGCTTCCCTTAGGGCACAGAGATCTTTCAAAGCCGCCCCAATTAACACTAAAAGCCTTTATTGAGCACTTGCTGCATGACAGGGCCTGCGTGGAGTGGAGTGCTCAGTGTATAGGAGGCCTTTCCTGTTCCACAATGGTCTCATGAAGTACCATAGGCTGTTTACAAACCCTGGAAAGCTTTGAAATGAAGTCACTCCCTTCCATTGTTCTCGCAGGCTGGCTGCTTCTGAGTGGTAGGTGTCTGGTAAAAATGGCAAGCCCGTGTGCATATGTCCACCGCCACATTCATATGCATATCACACACACACACACACACACACACACACACACACACACACACATTTCCCCTGAAATGGGTCCCTGACTTTAATGAATGGCTGAAACATTTAAGTGTTTCTTTATCTACTCAGCAAGGCAGAGGCTCACACCAAGGCTGACCTTGAGCTCCTTTTGTAGCTGAGAATGACCTTGAACTTCTGCTTCTTCTGCCTCCACTTCCTTCCTGTTGAGATTATAGGTGTGCACCACCAAGTCTAGTTTCTTTCATCATGGTGGTTCTGGGGATCGAACTTGGGAACCAGGCTTGGTGGCAAGACCCGTGTCAGCTGTCCACTGAGCTATCTCTCTGGTTCAGACAGAGCTTTCTTGAAAGCCTTTGGGTGGTGCTACTTACAGAAGCACTGTGGTAATTTTTTGGCGAACATAACAATTCCTGAAAGTGAGAATTATTGCTGACCCCAAAGTAGAAAGGGTCTGATGTAAGCACCACGCCCCCTGGTGGCTGGCTGTGTCTCGGAGAGCATCCAGACTGTGTGGCTGCCGGCTGCTGGAAAGCTGGTTTTGTTGGGAGCAGTGAGACCCCAGATCCTGAATTTCTTGTAATCCCCTGATCTGAGTGCCTACAGATGCTCTGAGCACGAGACCTCCAGGAGTTCCTGATGGCAGGAGAGTGGTTTCTGGTGGGTTTGCTTGGGGCGTGGCTATCTCTATATAATCTGCCCCTGAACACAATAAAAGGGCATTCTTGGGGAATTCAAGGATGACCTGTGTCGCTGTCTCTTCATCTGTGTGTGTTTGTGTATTTTAACCTCCAGCCCCCTTGCCCAAAGCTCGCGAACTGGGTGCCAGCGCACAGAGCGCCAACGGGGGGGGGGGTGTACGGCATGGGTTTTTTTGGTGGTTGCTAGATCAGCTTCCATAAGACAGAGCCTAAGTTTTCCAGCCCATTCACAGCCTCCTCATCATCCCCATTGTTATTCTTCTTGACAAAGCCTATTGCAAAGCCTGAGGAGTAAAACATAGAGGTTAGCAGGCACCCATGGGTGGGGACTGGCTGTGCTGTCTCCCCAGCACATAGCCTCTGGCCAGTGCAACAGGACTCTCACAGTCTAGAGTGATCCAAGTCCATCTGTCTCACCCATGAACTGTATTCAACTCTGATGTGGGATGTCCTTCTGTATATGCGTTGCTTTTATTGGTTGATGAATAAAGCTGTTTTGGCCAATGGCTTAGCAGAGTAAAGCCAGGTGGGAAATCTAACTGGAGATATATATTAGGAGGAGTCAAGGAGATGCCATGGAGCTGCTGAAGGAGAAAGACACCGTTGGAACCTTACTGGTAGACCACACCCTCATGGTGATACACAGATTAATAGACATGGGTAAATTTAAGAAGTAAGAGCTAGCTAGGGATATGCATGAACCATTGACCAGACAATGTTGGAATTAATATAGTTTCTGTGTGATTATTTGGGTCTGGGCGGCCGAGCAGTCTCTGCTTACACAACTCTTCCCCTCCTTCATCAGAAACCTCCATGAAGCCACTAGGGCCAGTCAGAGATGAGCTGTCAAATCCACACAGATGCTAGGGAGCCTGAGCCTCCTGGCCTTTCATTTTACTCACGCCCTCTGGACCTGGCTGGCCAGCTGTGGAATGTGCCACTGCCATCAAACAGAATGCAGCAGTGCCTGTCTGGTGACATCTAGCTTGGATGTGTACCTATCTGGCATGGAACCATGAATGCTTAGTCATAGCTGGGGCCCGGTGACATATCTGCCCCCTATGTCCAAATGGGCTGCAGTGAGCATGGCTGTGCTTCACAGACCCAGGAGTCCCTGGGCAGATCCCCTACTTAACTTGCAGAGACTTCCCACAGAATTGTTACCCCAATAAAGACCCCAAGAAAGCTCCTACCCACAGGATCTTAAAATCCCAAGGGCACTGGCCTGTTCCATGGTCTGAACCTCTCAGGCAGCCCTCTCTTGACATAGGTGCCACTCCTAATTGTCACCTTGCAAGGGCACGCGATAAAACGAGGGAGAGACAGAATGTAACCATTGTGTCTCCTGGGCTGGAGAGACGTCTCAGAGGTTAAGAGCACATACCAGTCTTGCACAGGACTCAAGTTCAGTTCCCACCACCCGTATCAGGTGACTCACAACTGCCTGTAACTCTAGCTCCAGGGGGTCTGACACCCTCTTTTGGCCTCTGTGAATCCCTACACTCATACATGGACATGGTCCTTTCACACACATAAATTAAAATAAATGTTTTTAAAAAATTCTGTCAACAGTCAGGCATGGTATCACATGCCTTTAATCCCAGCACTCAGGAGACAGAATTAGGTGGACCTCTGAGTCAGCCTGGTCTACAGTGTGAGTTCCAGGACACCCAGGGCTACAGACACAAGGGGAAAAGCCAAGAAAGGTTACAAGACAGGTGACATATAAGCTGATCCCACGATATGGAAACAACTCGGAGACTGGATGAGACATGATAAATCTTGTTGGCTAAAGAGTCCTCAAGACTTTCATATGGCACAGATAGAGATTTATATTACAGTTTAGTTAAACAGTCCAAACAAACTTATAAAGTTGACAGATGCCTTTTACCTGTTCAAACATAAAACAACAACAACAAAAAAAAATCTTTATCTGACTTGCACACACCACATATTCCATACTTGTGTTAATGCATATATATATATGCATTAATATATATATGCTACCTTTAAAAGTTTGTGTATGCGGGCTAGAGAGATGGCTCAGTGGTTAAGAGCATTGCCTACTCTTCCAAAGGTCCTGAGTTCAATTCCCAGCAACCACATTGTGGCTCACAACCATCTGTAATGAGGTCTGGTGCCCTCTTCTGGCCTTGCAGGCATATATGTATTATTATACATAATAAACAGATTAATAAATAAATAAATAATTTATGTGTTTTCAGAGAAAAGGACAAGCTACCAATAAAGACAAGTAGCCCAGGTGATCCAGCCTCTCAGAAAGTCTCTGTTGCAGTTTCTCCAAAATTCTGCATCCAGAACATATTCAAAGCTGCGAGCTGAGATGGTCCAGCCTCACAGACGTCACAGAAGTCCTGCACTTTCCCATTGTACATAGACTGGACAATAAATGATACAGCGCTCTCTCTCTCTCTCTCTCTCTCTCTCTCTCTCTCTCTCTCTC
>NW_026067894.1:8824651-8828546 GCF_014885135.2 Alexandromys fortis
CATTTTAGATTCCTCTGTTGAGAGTTCTCTGTTTCAGTCTGTACTCCATTTTTTAATTGGATTATGTGCTATATTGATATAAATTTAAGGCTATTTTTGTTACATTGTATATTGTATATATGTTTCTACTTTTGTTAAAGGTATTTTTTTTTTTTGGTTTTTCGAGACAGGGTTTTTCTGTGGCTTTGGAGCCTGTGCTGGCACTAGCTCTGTAGACCAGGCTGGTCTCGAACTCACAGAGATCCGCCTGCCTCTGCCTCCCGAGTGCTGGGATTAAAGGCGTGCGCCACCATCGCTAGGCTTGTTAAAGGTATTTTTGTATATTGATACAAATTTAAGGCATTTTTGTTATACAGTATTATATTTTTCTCTTTCTTGTTTAAGGTATCATACCAATGCAGCTCATTTAAATATGTAAAGTTCTAGTCCTTAAAAGAGATTTAGGATATTAAGAAATAAAGATTAGTAGTCATCTATAACAATCAAACATAAAATTGTGTTAGATATGTTTTAGAGGTCAATCAGAGTCATAATTTAAATAGATGGTCTTCAAACACTTCAGAGACCTATAGAATATGGCATTTTACTGTTTTAATAACATAAGACTTTTCTTGACAGTGATATACATCTGTTCCTGGCAACACCTATTTACTTCATAAGAGGATGACTGGCATTGAAGAACCTCCATAAGGAGTTTGCTTTATTTGTGGCAAAATTAGTCACTAGGCAAAGAAAATCCTTGACTTCTGATGGTATGCTGTCCCAATTGTATAAGCAGGACACAAAAGAAGGTGACTGTCAAATTTTGCCAAGACAAGGTAGAATAGTCCTTCAAAATTCCTGCTTCATAGAAAAGCCTGTTAGATATTTTAGGACCATTGGCCAAAGAGGGATATTCCAATGTTGCAGAGGACTGTACAGGCACTAAGATGTCTCTGTCACTTCTTAGCTTTGGAAGTTGCTTGCTCTGCACTTCCTGATTACTCAGGTAATATTACATCCTTCTCAGGTTGAAGAGTAGATAGTTATGCTTAGTTAAGATAGAAAGCAAATTAGGTAGGTATAAAACTTTGGACTCACAAAGATAGGATAGATAATAGATTATTTTCTCTGAATATACCAAATACAAATGGACTGGACATTGTGAATGCAATTCTTACCTGATAATTGTTCTTTGTTTGTTTGTTTATTTGTTTTCTGTTTTTCAAGACAGGGTTTCTCTGTGACTTTGGAGCCTATCCTGGAACTCACTCTGTAGACCAGGCTGGCCTCGAACTCACAAAGATCCCACCTGTCTTTGCATCCTAAATGCTGGGATTAAAGGTGTGTGCCACCACCGCCTGGTTCTGATAATTGTTCTTATTGTTTATAGTTTTATTATGTTAGAGTTAAAAACCTTCCCTTTTTATTTAGACAAAAAGGGGAAAACGTTTCGGAATATTCCTTTACACTGTGTGAAGATGTGCTACTGTGATTGATTTAATAAAAATCTGAGTGGCCAATAACTAGACAGGAAGAAGTTAGGTGGGACTTCTGGGGACAGAGAGGACTTGGAGGGGAAAAAAAGCAGGGTCACCAGCCAGATTCAGAGAAAGCAGCATGGGCAGTCTGGAGAGGGGAGGAGACAAGGCATGTGACAGAATGTGGATGAAAATAAACGGGTTCATTTAAGTTATAAGAGCTGGTGCAGCAAGCCTGAGCAAAGGCTAAGCTTTCATAATTAATAATAAGCATTTCGATGGTGGCGCACGCCTTTAATCCCAGCACTTGGAAGGCAGAGGCAGGCGGATCTCTGTGAGTTCGAGACCAGCCTGGTCTACAGAGCTACTTCCAGGACAGGCTCCAAAGCCAAAGAGAAACCCTGTCTCGAAAAACAAAAACAAAAAAACATAATTAATAATAAGTCTCCGTGTTGTTATTTGAGAGCTGGCAGTACAGAAAGTTGCACTGGGCTTCTTTGCAAGAATGTTTGCGAGAATGCTGAGTCACTAAAGAGAGGCCCCAGTAGGTGTGGTCCTCCAGACCTTGTCTTAGTCTTATCGTGTGTCCTGACTGCTCCTCTCACCTCACGGCCACATCCAAGTCCCCAAGACAGCCAACTGCCTTCTTCTGAGCCTTCGACCTGCAGCTTGCCTTTTCCAGGTCAGGTCCTAATCTGCTCCACTCACGAGTTGCTAGGACCCCAGTTATCTGAGTGTGACAGACATAGATCTGAAGAAAGACAAATGGCCCCTGCTCTGCACAAGACCATTGTACTCTCAGGTTAGAGGAAACTGCTTTTCCCTGGTAATAGGGGAGGAGCTGCCCCTGCTACCTGGAAGCCAGGAGCCCGAGAGACTTAGGTTTGACGATGACTGGATCCTTATCCCTGGCCTCGAGGTATGGTTCCTTCCCTACTAAAACGAGGCCTTGGAAATGGAGGACCGAAGAAGAAGTCTATCCAGAGTCCTCTGGGACACTACCCCTTAGATCCTTTATCAGCAAGAGATTCAATAATTGGGATGCCTGGCTGGGTGGTGGTGGTGCAAGTCCTTACTCCTAGCATTCGGGAGGTAGAGACAAGTGGATCTGTGAGTTTGAGGCCAGCCTGGTCTACAGAGAGAGTTCCAGGACAACCAGGGCTACACAGAGAGACCCTGTCTTAGAAAGGGGGGGGGAAGCCCACTGAAGGCCAAGGCTATTCTCATTCCTACCATCGGTTGTGAGTTCATTATTTGCTTCCAAGTTGCTTTTCACAACCCTCAAATCACACCCTGAAGGTATCTTTTGATGTTAAACGTCAACCTGGGTCCCCTAGGCAGCGGACCCTGAGCAGAAAGGTGTAGCTGGATTCTTTCAGGAAGCTGCAGTCTTTAGGTAGCCAAAGTCTGCACTTTGGGACTGTTAACTCATTCCGCTGGACGGTTGCTAGGGAAACCAGAGCCTTACAGGTTTAGTTGGGTCACACTCCAGTGTTGGAGCGGCTTCAATCCCCGTTATCACAGGCTTAATGGAGATCTTGACAGCATTCTAACACTCGACTCCCAGAGAGGCTTGAGACAGCTGTGGTGCTCAGCGCAAGGCACCGAACCCGGACGCTGAGGTCTTGGACTGAGAGGTATCTGTACTTAGTTGGAGCCAAATATGTGGTTCTTGTCTATAATCCTGACACTAGGAGGGCTGAAACAGGAGGATTGCTGGGAGTTTGAGGATAGCCTGGGCTCCAGAATAAATTCAGGCCGACTGTCATAAGATCCTATCTCAAACAAACAGCACAACAAACAAATCCAATTCTGCTTTAGTCTAGGGACTGACTTGGGCACTCATTTACAATGTGGCAGGAGAATGGGAGCTAGGGAGATGGCTCCATGAGTAAAGTGCTTGTTTTGCAAGCACTACGTCACGAGCTTAGATCCTCAGTGCCCACGTGAAAAGCTGGGCATGGTGGCATACCTGCAACCCTGCACTGCGGGTGCTGGGACAGAGACAGGAAGGCCCTGAGACTCACTGGCCAGTCAGTCTGGACTGACCGTGGAGCTCCAGGTTCAGAAAGTATTCTTCTCAAAAACTAATAAAGGGGGGCTGGAGAAATGGCTCAGTGGTTAAGAGCACTGACTGCTCTTCCAGAGGACCTGGGTTCAATTCCCAGCACTCACATGGCAGCTCACAACTGTCTGAAACTCCAGTTCCAAGGGGTATGACACCTTCATACTGAAAGACTTTGAGGCACCTTAGCACTACTGCACCCCCCTTCCTGGGAACCAGGACCCTGGTAACCAACCACGCGTGCACTGGAGCTTTGAGTACTTTCTATCCCCACTGTAGTCTTTCTTCAATAGACCCGGACCCTGGAACTGGGGTGAGACGGCCTGCAGGTGTTCCTCCTTGTAACCGCCATAACACTGATCAAATAGAG
>NW_026067894.1:8831823-8834442 GCF_014885135.2 Alexandromys fortis
CAGAGTTTCTCTCTGGCTTTGGAGCCTGTCCTGGTATTAGCTTTTGTAGACCAGGCTGGCCTCAAACTCACAGAAATACGCCTGCTTCTGCCTCCCAAGGCTTGCGCTGCCGCCGCCACCACCACCACCACCCAGTGGCTCTCCTGTTTTTACAGCATATTCCAGGCTTGCTGGCCTGAGAGCTTCCAACCTTTTTTTTTTTTACAGTCAAATTTTTGCTTTAATTCACACAAATGTTAACATCAGGTTTGTTGGACATATCACATTTATAGACTGGAGATAGATTCTGTAGCCCAGGCCAGCCTTGAATCTACGGTGTGGTCTGTCAGTGATTACACTCAAGCAAGTACCATTTGTGGTTTACATGACCCTGGGGAAAGGAACAGGGTCAAAGTTTTTTCTTAAATATATAAAAGCCCCAGACCTTTGTCTCTTGCCTGCCTCCTGACCTTCCTTCCTCAGGCTCCCTGCACTGCCTCAAAATGCCCAATCCACGCCCCCCATTTATGTGCACCCCCCCCCCCTCAGCAAAGTCTTTTTTGAGAATTCTTAATTTTTTTGTCTCAGCCCTTTGGGTTATCTGAGATTGTATTAAACATGTTTTCCTTGATATCATCCATCTCCTTGCTCTCAGAACAGGAAGTCCTTGAGGTTAGCATCTTGGCAATATTCTTTGCTATACTTCCAGGGCCTAGCACTCTGTCTGATACTTCTAACATGGATTTGTTTTTAATATTTTTAAATTTATTCTGTAACCATTTCATACACGTATGTAAAATATTTTATTGATACACACACATCTTTTATCCCCCTCCCACACCCACTGGAGCTTTTCTTCCTTCCAAGAAATCTCTCTTCTGTTTTCCTGTCTTTTTTTTTAAATACATTGTTTCTGAGCCGGGGTGTCACTGCATAGCTCTGGCTGTTTCGGAACACACTAGATATAGCTTTATAGTTATAACTGTGTAGCTCATTTGAACCTCTCCAGTGCTGAGATTAAGGGGTGTGCTGCCATATCCATCTTAAATTCATTTTAAAAAGTTTTAGTGATAAACCAGGCCTGATGGCACATACCTTTAATCTCAGAGTTCCAGACCAGACAGGAAGATACTATCTCTGGCCCCTGAGTGCTGGGATTAAAGGTGTATGCCCCCATGCCCAGCTCAAAAAAATCTTTTCAACTGAAAATGCATTTAAAGAATGTTTTATTTGCATGGTGGTGGTGCTGCTGGTGGTGGTGGTGCAGGGCTTTAATCTCAGCACTGGGAGGGGAAAAAGAGGCAGGTGGATCTCTGTTTTGAGGTCAGCCTGTTCTACAGAGCGAGTTCTAGCCAAGCCAGGGCTACACAGAAACCCTGTCATGAAAAACCAAAAAAGAAAAAAAAAAAGAAAAAGAAAAAGTTTTTTTGTTGGGTTGTGGACTGAGAATTCAAGCTATAGAAGCTAGTTATCTTTGCGCGCGCCTGCTTGTGCACTCTTGGCGCTGAGGATAGCCCAGGTCGTCACATGTCCCTCAATTTACCAGGGTTCGTTTTAAATCTGGAGGACAGGCAGTAGTGGGGAAGGCGCTGAGCTATATCCTCAGTCTGCTTCTCTCCTTATGGGTGGCTCACAGAAGTCCGCAGACTTTGGCAGTGGAGCCATCTTTGACCCCCAAGCAAGAGGTCACAGGGGACTTAGGTGGGACTCGTGGCGGCTTCACAGAAACCTTTTCTGTACCTTTGGCCCTCCACTGGAACAATATGGAGCAGGGCAAATGTCACCAGAGTATGACTCTGTGGGAGATGGTATCTTTGTCCCTTGCCTGACAAGCTGACCCACCTTCTGAATCTTTCCTTTTCCCCGTGACTGATAAGAGAGAATTGGTTGGCCCTCGGGGCAGCTCAAGGTATCTTTGAGAGGCAGTTGGGCCAAGTCCTCAGCTGGACAGTAGAGCAGGCAGCCTGGTGAGCCAGAGCCTAGAAGGACGTGAGGGAAAGACCCTTCCAGGGAGGACATGCTCTGGGGTGGCTGGGACCACACAGAGAAAAAGGCAACAACCAGACAGACACCAAAATAAATTTTCTTAGACATATATTTAAGACGGGATGTTCAGGGTGGGGGAGGGGGCAGAGTATGTGCTGGTTAGGGCAACTCGCAGAAATCGGTTCTCTCCTTTCATCCTGGGGCCCAGGGGCTAAGTCGTGACATTTGTTCATTCACTAAGCAATCTTTCAGAAGTTCTGGCCGCCTGGCAGTGGTGGCATATGCCTTTAACCCCAGTACTCTGGAGAAGAGGCAGGCACATCTCTGTGACTCTGTAAGGCCAGCCTGGTCTGCATTTAAAAAGAAAGAAAGAAAAAATAAAAAAGGTTAAATGCAGTTCCTGGCTGTAAGCTTTGGGCTCGGCTTTCACAACCTGACCTGAGTGGGCGGAGTCAGCTGCTAGAGCACAGGGACCATCCAGGTGTAGCTTAACAGTCTAAAGTTTTCTAGGACAGTCAAAAGAGGCTAAAAGACGCAGTAAAAGAGGTCCAGACAAAAAAAAAGAAAAGAAAAGAAAAGAAAACTCTAAACAGGTTCCAGTGTGTTTTACAATGTGTTTAGGCTTAAAAAAAAAAAAAGAAAAAGAAAGGGGGC
>NW_026067894.1:8835768-8862286 GCF_014885135.2 Alexandromys fortis
TGCCCGGCCAAGTCTTCAAATATTTCAAAGATCTATATAATATGCCATTTAAAATGCTTTGTTAAAATTTTTCATGGCAACAAGACATATCTGTTCCTGGCAGCACCAATTTACTTCAGAGACATGGGCATTAAAGAAACTCCTTATGGAGTTTGCTTTCATTGTGGCAAGATTAGCCATTTGGGCAAGAAACTGCTCTTGCTTGGACTGCTTGACAGTATGTTGTATAAATTGGACATGCTGGACCCACAGGAAAGTGACTGCTAAACTTTGCCAAAATAGGATGGGATGGTCCTTCAGGGTTCCTGCTTCACAAAAGAAGCTGCCAGACATTCTACAGGGCACAAAGGAAAATGATTGACAATCGGCCAATATAGGCAAGACAGTCTTTCAAATTTTCTGCTTCATTGAAAAGTCTGCCAGATACTATGGGTCTGTAGGCTGAAGATGGATACCCCAATGCTGCAAAGGAACTTAGGGTGATTGTCTCTAAATTTCTCTTCATTTATAGAGTTTTTGGAAAT
Source organism: Alexandromys fortis (assembly GCF_014885135.2). Classification (NCBI taxonomy): domain Eukaryota; kingdom Metazoa; phylum Chordata; class Mammalia; order Rodentia; family Cricetidae; genus Alexandromys; species Alexandromys fortis. The sequence goes on from NW_026067894.1 coordinate 8,836,293, forward strand.
CGTAACATTATATCCTTCTGGTGCTTTTGATATATTTATAGCTGCAGGTTTTCTTAGATATGATAGAAAGTAAGTTAGGTATAAAATTTTGAATTTACTAAGGTAGGATAGATAATATTTTCTATAAGTTTACCAGACACAAATGAATTAAAATTCAGTACATTATGAATGTAATCTTTATTTGATAATCGTTCTTATTGTGTACAGTCTTACTATGTTAAAGTTAAAACTTTTCATTTTTGTTTAGAAAGAGAAAAGGGGAAATGTTGCAGAATATTATTTTCAGGTGTGTGATTTTGTTTATGCTGCATTTGTTTAACTCTGTGAAGCTGTTACTGTGCCTGTCTAAAACACCTGATGGTTCTAATAAAGAGATGAACGGCCAATAGTGAGGCAGAAGCAAGGGTAGGCGGGGCTGGCAGGATAAATAGAAGGAGAAACAAGGCCAGCGAGGAGCAAGGCAACAAGGAGAGGAGGAGATCAGGGGTCAGCCACCCAGCTACCCAGTCAGTCACAGAGGAAGAAGAAAAATAAGATATACAGAAGTAAAAAAAGAAAAAAGCCCAGAGGGAAAAGGTAGTTGAGATAATTTAAGAAAAGCAGACAAGAAACAAGTCAAGCTAAGGCCAGACATCCACAACCACAACAAAGAATAAGCCAGGACAGGCTCCAAAGCCACAGTCTCGAAAAACAAAACAAAACAAAAACAAAAACAAAAACAAAAAAACAAACAAACAAAAAAAGAATAAGCCAGATCTGGGATCTGGGTGGTGGGCCCCTAAATAAGCCTAAAGAGTAAACATCATACAACAATGTAGTCCTGGATGGCTTGGGCCATTAAGTAACTCTGATTTTTCCCAGGTTCAGAAGAGAGATGCACTGAGATGGAGTTAGGCAAAACATCATTTAGTAATGTCCGACCTTGGGCTGGAGAACCTGGGCGGTGGGAGGGGTGTGGGAGATCTAAAAGCAAACCATAGAGCACCGAGAATCCCATACTTTTATACACTTTAGAGGGGAGGGGCTTCTGAGTTTAGCAGATTAAGGAAGGTGCTGATTAAGGGGTGGCTGATCCCCTCTATAGCCTATCTATTCTGATACCAGGAACTTGCTGTGTAGCCAAGGCTATTCTCCCACTTACAAGGATCCAAGTGCCTCTAACTCCTGGGGGAGTTTCCTCTAATTACACCAAGCCATTGTTGCTAAGGACACAGAGAGGCTGCGCATGGTGGTGCTAGCCTCTGATCTCACCACACAGGAAGAGGAGGAGGAGGCAGGCGGATCTCTGTGATTTAGAGGCCAGCCTGGTCTACAGAGCGAGTTCCAGGTCAGCCAGAGCATAGTGAGTCCCAGTCTCAAGACAAAATAAGACACAAAGGAAGACGTGATGGGTGAGGACAAGCTTTGGCAGTCACTTGGCGCCATCTCTCTAGCCCATAGACGACATTCATCTTAATTATCCTGTTTTCCCTCTTAAAGGGCTGAGCAAACCCGCCTGCTCCGAGGATAGAGTTTCCGTCTTGGCTGCCCTTCTGGTTCAAGCTTAGTGTAGCCTCGGAGTTCGAATCCGACCTCACAGCACTATCGCCCCATCCTGCCCTCTTTCACCTAGCAGGAAGCTCCATGGCAACCCAAAACATCACAGCTCCGCGGAGTATCGCGAGAAGCCTGGATGCGCCCGTGGCCCAGGAGAGGCGGGGCGAAGGCAGGCCCACAGCGGCGAAGTGGGCGGAGCCAGAGAGCTTCCGCGATTTCCCCGGTCGGAAGACGCTCTCTTCAGGCGGCGCCCCCGCGTGACTGCGCTTTACATAATCGCGGCCCCGCGCGTCATAGTGGCGTAGTCCAAGCTAGACCGAATCAGAGCCGTCGGGAACGCCACGTTCCGCCCCCTCCCGCTTGATCGACGTCCAGGCGAACCAGCGAACGGCCACCCAGCCCCGGAGAACCCGCCCCCGCGCCATCGGCCCGCCCTCGCCCGCCCGCCCTCCGCAGCCCGCGGCCGGCAGCCGCCGCCAGGTTGTACCTGAGACTGTCAGATAAAGCGGCGGGCCGGCGGGCGGGGCGGCGGTGAGCACGGGCCGGGCCGGAGATGGCGGCGCTCTACGCCTGCACCAAGTGCCACCAGCGCTTCCCCTTCGAGGCGCTGTCTCAGGGGCAGCAGCTGTGCAAGGTGCGCGGGCTGGGGCGGCGGCCGGGAGCTGGGGACACTCCGGGCGCGGCTCGGAATTCTCGGTCCTGCGAGGACGCCCGCCGGGGTCCCCTCGGGCAGGGTGTGGCCGGCCCGCTTCGCCGGGGAACGGCGCCCGGCTGGTCGAGGATTGCGGGGCACGTGGGGGAGCCCGGGGTCGAATCCAGGCCCTGGCAGCGGCGTGTCCCGGTGCTTAGCAACGGCGGGGTTTTCTTCTTGGACCCGGTGAGGTCGCGGGAGGGGACGGAGAGTCTCTTGTTTGTCTCCGACTGGCCCCCGGCTAGATCCCCCTTCGACCGCCTTTTATACTGCTGTGATCGCCCTGGGTACAGAATGAGGGCTCAAGGACCCCCCTGCCCCGCCTGAGAATGAACCCCGGAGTCGGGTGCTGCCTGTGAGGAATGTTTCGAACTCGGACACTTCATGGGGGCACTTTTCAGCCAATCTCAAAGTTGGAGGTTGCAAGGCTTTATTAGGGAAAATAAAAAAAGTTCTCCAACGTAGCCTTGGAACCCACGAATCAGATGACTTTTTAGCACCTAGTTGGTAGCCTTCTGCCTTGCCCTAACCATTTTTTAACCCCTGACATCCTAGCGTTTTTATTTGTTCCTTCATCCCACTTAGTCTGTTCAACTGCTCTAACAGTTAAGTCACCAAGCCCGTGTGAAGTGGCCGTTGACCATTTTTTCCTCTTTCCTTCAGCTATTCGTGTTTACTGTGTCTGGAAGATAGGCTTCAATAAAAACTACGTTTTAAAATTTTCTTTTTGTTGGTTTCCGAGACAGGGTCTCCCTTGAAGCCCTGGCTGTCCTGGAACTCAGAGATCTGGCTGCCTCTGCATCCCAAATGCTGGGATTAAAGGCCTGCACTATCAAGTCGAGTCTAAGACTATGGTTTTTTTTTTTTTTAGGAAGTTCTATAAACAAAACGGCTTCATTCTGTCTCCTTCATTTCCCAAGTCCTCGTTGGTATCCCACAATGACAAATAGCTAGCACTGGAATCTAGAGTCTGATTACCAGTCTGGGGCTTATTCATGCATGTATTTGTTTTATAGTTTATGAGTAGTCCATACAATTCCTGCCCCACACCAACAGCAGGGACGTGATGCAGATATGACAGGGGAGGAAAGTAAGGTCCAGAGTGGTAAATGACTCACTTCAAGCATAGTGGCCCGGGCTCTGCTGCTTCCTCCCGAAGTCTCTTTCCGCTCCCCACTGCCTTTTCCAATGATCACCTCCTTTCGTTTCAGGAATGCCGGATTGCACACCCTGTTGTGAAGTGCACCTACTGCAGGACTGAGTACCAGCAGGAGAGGTAGGGCACTGGGTGACCACCAAAGAGGTTTTCTTTTTCTTGCTGTTTTGTTTTTTGATTTTTTTTCTTTTGAGACCGTAGTCCAGGCTGGCTTTCAGTTTGAGGCAGTTCTCACCTACAGCCTTTCTAGGGCTGGGACTCAAGGTGTGTGCCACCATTGCCCGGCCAGAACACACATTTCAAAACATAGTAACATTAAAATATATATATATGCCAAGCATAGTGGCATAGGTCTTTAATCCCAGTACTCAGGAGGCAGAAGCAGGTGGATCTTCCAGTTCAAGGTCAGCCTGGTCTACAGAGTGAGTTCCAGGATGGCCAGAGCTACAAAGAAAGGCCCCATCTCAAGAAACAAACCAACCAACCAACAAACAAACAAATAAATATAAATAGACTGATTTCGTAAAGTTTCTGCTTAAATTTCATGTACACATAGGGCTGTAGTTAATTGTAGCAACTCTTTTTTTGTTTGTTTTTGGGTGGGATCTTACTATGTAGACAAGAGTAGTAATAGTTTCTCTCTTTTTTTTTTTTTTTAAGTCTCCCCCACCACACATACACACACTCATACAATGAAATACTAGCAGTCCTTTAGTTGCAGCATTGGTTTGCATAATGAGCTGCAGGCCAACCATCAAAGCTACATAGTAAGACCTGTGCAAAAAAACCAACAAGCTGGGCGGTGGTGCTGCACACCTTTAATCCCAGCACTTGGGAGGCAGAGGCAGATGGATCTCTGTGAGTTCAAGTCCAGCCTGGTCTACAGAATGAGTTCCAGGATGGCCAGGACTGTTACAGAAAGAAACCCTGTCTCAAAAAATAAGAACAAAAGAAGTATATTCTAGTAAACACAAAAAGGTACTTCCTTCCATAAAACTACAGTTAAATCTCTTTCTTTCTCTTTTTTTTTCTTTCTTTTTTTTTTTTTTTTTTTTTTTTTTTTTTTTTTTTTTTTTTTATTTTTTTTTTTTTTTTTTTTTTTTTTTTTTTTTTTTTTTTTTTTTTTTTTTTTTTTTTTTTTGGAGTGCTTGGAATCAAACTCAGGGCCTTCCATGTGTAGGCAAGTGCTCTATCAGCTGTGTCCATACAGGCACTAGGGCTACAGACCCACACCACCATGTCCTGAGTTTCAATTCAGTTTAAATGTTCTTGACTCTTAGGTATTTAGTTTTTCTCTTTGTTCTTTTCCTCTCTCCTCCCCCCCTCTTATCTTTTAAAATGGGTTTCTCTGTGTAGCTCTGACTACCCTAGAACTAGCTTTGTAAACCGGCTGGTCTCAAACTGAAAGATACATCTGCCCGTGCTTCCCAAGCGCTGGGCTTAAAGATGTGTGCCACCATGACCACCTTGTTGTTCTCCTTTTCAACTTGATGGCCCCCTCTATAGAAATGGTATGTGTAAAGGGTTAGGCTGTGTGTGTGATGTACTGTGTAGCTCTGGCTGGCCTGGAACTTGCTATGCTGGCCTCTGATTCTGAGTATTGGGATTAAAGGCATGTGCCACCACATTGGCCGATTTGGCTTTATTTGAAGATGGAGCTTCTGTAGGCAGATTGCTTAGTTCAGGCATTTTGGTCCTATCATGACCTTTAGATCTTCACAAAGCAAAGGAAGTATTTATTTGATCAGTGCCTAATAAGGGAAATCACAGACACTAAGTATTTGTCCAGAGCATCTATTTCCCATGTATGATTTCCACATTCTTCCTTGCAAAGGAGACTGTGATCTCAAGTTCATACCCAGACACACATTTTATTCCTCACCTTAAACTTCAGCTACTCATCTGAAGTGGAGAGAAGGAACTTCCTTTCTGGTATTTGGTTTCAGTTTAACAACATACTTTGAGGGCCTTTTCTATACATGATAGTTTTGCTTAAGGATACTTAAAGGGTGTCAATAATTAAATCTGGCACGGTGACCTCACACCTGTAGTTCTAGCATATAGGAAGGTAAAGCTGTTCTCAATCACATAATGAGTTTGAAGCCAGTACAGGCTATATGAGTAAAATACCATACTGGGGTGGAGGCGGGGTGGCGGGGGGGGGGGGGGGATAATCTGAGGTAACTCATTCTCTCTTTGAACTAGGGTTTCATCATTAGTTTATCAAATGTCCAGAGTATACATCCCCTAACCCTAACCTTAGCAATGACAAATTCTTTGAACTTCAACAGAATAGTTTTCAGATGTTCTAAGAGAAGTCTTGTTTCATTGTTTTAACAGTAAAACCAATACAATATGCAAGAAGTGTGCTCAGAACGTGCAGCTGTATGGAACGGTGAGTAGGATTTTTTTGAACCAAAATCTCAACAGGAGTGAGTACTAAGATCTCTCAGAACTCAGCCTTCCAGGCTGGAGCCATGAGTGGTAAAGAATACAACCACGTGTAACTCCATTCCCATATACATATAAAACACTTGGCTTTCCTTTTTTCCCCTCCCGTCTCCCTCCCTCCTCCCTTCTTTCCTGCCTTCCTTCCTGAGTCCATTGTGTGTTGACACAGCTCACATGTGAAGGTCAGAGGACAGATTTGTGAAGGGAGTTCTCCTCCACCTTTTTTAGTTCTGGGACTGGCCAGCTTTGCCCATGGAGCTGTCTCTTTGGCTGTTGTTTTGTTGATTAGCATCAGGGTGTCTCTGTGTGGCTCTGGCTGTCCTGGAACTCACTCTGTAGACAAGCTGGCCTCAAAATCACAGAGATCCACCTGAGCCTGCCGCCCGAGAGTTGGGATTAAAGGTGTTTACCTCCATGTTTGGCCTGTTTTTCTGAGACAATGTCTCATGAGTCCCAAGCTGGCCTCAAATTCAACTATGTTCTATTGGATTTTTTTTTGTTAAAGTTTTTTCATGGACACTTACGAGCTTTGATTATTTGTTACTTTTTTAAATCAATAATTGCCGTAGTGGCGCACACCTTTAATCCCAGCACTCGGGAGGCAGAGGCAGGCGGATCTCTTGAGTTCGAGGCCAGCCTGGTCTACAAGAGCTAGTTCCAGGACAGGCTCCAAAGCTACACAGAAAAACCCTGTCTCTAAAACCCCCCAAACAAACAAACAAATAAATAAATAAAATCGGTAATCCTATGGGGGTTATTTTTTTATGATACTGAGAATTGGGCTTCATTTAAACACTGTAGGGGCAGATGCATGGTGTTGGGAATACATGTTTACCATGTGTCATGGGCTACAGTGTGGGAATTGCTGCTATAAAAAGTGGGCCGGTATTTTATGACATACTTACTTGATATTTTTTCTCTCTTTTAAGCCTAAGCCTTGTCAGTATTGCAACATAATTGCAGCGTTTATTGGCAATAAATGCCAGCGCTGCACGAATTCAGAGAAGAAGTATGGACCCCCATACTCTTGTGAACAGTGCAAGCAGCAGTGTGCGTTTGACAGGAAAGATGATCGAAAGAAGGTAAATTGCTGGGTTTTCTTTTTTTTAAATATTGGGTCAAATCAGGTAGGCATAATTCTGAGTTCCTGTTCTGCTTCTGTTGTTGACCTTGGGGGGTTAGACTGTTTTCTTTATCAAATCTAGACCAATATATTTTAGCATTTCTTTAAATAATTTTTTTTACATGTATTTATTGTGTGTCTGAGAGGGATGTTGCCACAATGTACGCATGTGTGTGTGGGGAGGTGGGCGGGTGGATAAGCTCTCTCCTTCCACCATGTGGGTTTCAGGGATCAAACTAGGTGGACAGGCTTGGTGCCAAGTGCCTTACCCATTGAGCTTGCTGTATACTTGCATACCACATGTGTGCTTCGTACCTGGCTTGGAACTAACTCAGTTTGTAGCCCAGGCTGACCTCAAGCTTATGAGCCACCACACCTATATTGGATATTCCCCTTAAAGCAGAGTAAGAGTTTAAAATTAGAGTTTAAAAGCAAAGTTGTTGGGATTGTGGAGCTGGCTTGGGTTACCCTTACAGACCTGGATTCAGGTCCAAGAGATAATCCTAAAACAGTTAAGACATTGGCTCAGGTGTGATGGCACATGTCTTTAATCCCAGCCCTTGGAAAAGTCAGACAGATCTCTGTGGACTACTAGTGAGTTCCAGGAGAGCCAAGGATACTTGGTAAGAGCCTGTCCCAAAAGAAAAGAAGTTTCTCTGTGTAGGCCTGGCTGTCCTGGAGCTCATTCTGTAGTCCAGACTGGTCTCATACTCAGAGATCCACCTGCCTCTGCTTCTGGAATGTTGGGATTGAAGACATACACTTTATATAAAGCAATCAATTTTTACGTGTGTGGCACCATATTAAGTGGTTTATGTACATCGTCACTAAATCCTGTGACTTGCTCCAGGCTCACCCAGCTTGTAAGTAGCAGGACTGGAGATTAGCCAAAGTGGTTCTATTGCCAGTCCTCATGGTCTTAGTGCTCAGGGTTAAGCACTGATCTCATCTCCTCTTCATTTTGTCTCGTCTTTCAGGTAGATGGGAAGCTGCTGTGCTGGCTGTGCACGCTGTCCTACAAGCGTGTCCTTCAGAAGACCAAAGAACAGAGGAAACACCTGAGCAGCTCTTCTCGAGCGGGCCATCAGGAGAAGGAGCAGTACAGCCGCTTGAGTGGTGGCAGCCATTACAACAGGTAACCCCAGGTCCATGAGAGAACTGCAGGGGCCGGCAGTCCAAGTGCCTCACTCCTCAGGCCGTCAAGGAGGGTGCCCTCTCAGAAGTTTCCTCTTGTTATCAGCCTTTGCAAATCTCTTGCTTGACATATTTATAGTTCCTATGTCTCCAAAGGCCGGGGAGGTTTCTGTATCGTGTCTTTAAGGTGTGTAGAACTTGTAAATGGAATTCTCAACTTTAATCATGCATAATCCCTTGGGGATTGGATGTTTTATTTTGTGGCTAGAGAGAGCATTTTAAATATATATTTGGGGGGGCTGGAGGGATGGCTCAGCAGTTGAGAGCATTGCCTGCTCTCCCAGAGGTCCTGAGTTCAGTTCCCAGCAACCACATGGTGGCTCACAACCATCCTGTGGTGGGGTCTGGTGCCCTCTTCTGGCCTGCAGGCATACACACAGACAGAATATTGTATACATGATAAGTAAATAAATAAATATTTTTAAAAAATAAATAAATATATATTTGGACAAATAGTTGATAGGTATTTAGATTTTGTCAGGATGGGAGCCAGTTGAAAGATGTCCTTTTGTTGATGGCTGAAGCTTCCATTTAGAGTGTGTACAATGATGAGAACTAGGGTTTAGGTTTAATCCTGCCTCTAGCAAATTTTCTCATGGACAATGAGAAAGAGACTAGTGTTACCTCATGGGGTTGTTGTGAAGGTAAATTACGCAGTACATGAATAGCAGTTTGTTTTCTAATGACAGTATTCAGTGGGTTTTAGCTGTTTTTTGTTATTGCTGTCATTATGGGTTGTTTGTTCACTAGGCATTATTAAGTACTCTCGTGGGCCGGGGCCTCTGCTGGGAATACAGAGATGAATAAAAGCCATGCTGCTCTCAGTAGTGTGCCTTCTGGTAGAGAAGACAGACTTATAATCAAATCATCACAGTCTAATGCAATGGGTACCACTGTGAAAACTCATCTAGATCAGGAAGGTAGAAAGGCAGGAAGGCTGGCTTGAGGAGAGCTTGCTGTAACTGCCCCTGGGTGGATTGGACTTCCAGATGACGGCAAGGCGGGTTGTCCTAGGAGAGGGACTAGTGCTCAGAGGACCACAGGGCATGAGGTCACACAGAGCCCTGGAAAACATCAGCCCTTTTGTGTTGTAGGAAACTGGAGGAGGAGCAAAGGACTCTGCACACATAGTCAGGGGCTTGTGGGCAGCCACCGAGGGGCCTGTGCAAGGGAAAGACCTAGCTTGTATTGGCAGTAATTAGCCTGACTAGTCGAGAAGGCACAGGAAAAAAGGAACCAAGGACTGGGAATGTAGCTCAGTATAGTGTTTGCCTAATGTTTGTAAGGCCTTGGGTTTCTAGCTCTTCCCATTGGGGCTGCTCTCTTTATGCAAGTATAGGTAAGCTAAGAACCAGAACTTCCATCTCAGCCTGGAGGTGGTGGTGCAAGCCTGTAATCCCAGCACTCTGGAGAGGTAGAAGCAGAAAGATCAGGAGTTCAAGGACAATCTGAGCTATATAGGGAGTTCTAGGCTAGCCACAGATAAATAGGGAGTTCTAGGCCAGCCTGAGCTACATAGGGAGTTCTAGGCCAGCCACAGCTTCCTAGGGAGTTCTAGGCCAGCCACAGCTTCCTAGGGAGTTCTAGGCCAGCCTGAGCTACATAGGGAGTTCTAGGCCAGCCTGAGCTACATGAAACCCTGTCTCATCTTCACATACCCAGCTTCTCCCACCCTCACCCCTACTGCACACATACAGAGAACCCCTCTGAGGCACTGCATTGAGACAGACAGACAGACAAAGTTCTTTGGAGTGAAGATTATCAGAAACTTAGATATGTGGGTCAGTCAATACATATAGGCAGTTGCTGGGTGAGTAAAGGATAGTTCTCTGGTTTCTCATGGGGATGAACAGATGGAGCATAAACCAGGAAGGGGAGAAAAAAGTTCAGTTTTTGAAATGCTTGTAGCAAAATTGTTTATAGCTGCCGAGCCTGGATCTGAGAAGGTTCAGACACAAGCTGATGTGGGAGTGTCATATATCAATCTGTTGATTTCATTGGTTAAGCAATAAAGGAACTCCTTGGCCCTGATAGGTTAGAGGATGGGTGGGAAGAGTAAACAGGAGGAAGAGGAAGTGAGGTAAGACTCTGCTCTGCTTCCCAAGACGTAATCTCCCGGACAGACCCGACAGCTCTGCTCTCTGGAGCAGAGACGCCATGCTCAGCTCTCCCAGACAACTCCAACCCAGGATGGACATAGGCTAGAATCTTCCCTTGGGGTGCTTACACACATCATTAGAAATGGGCTAGTCCAGGTGCGAGAATTAGCCTGTAAGGGCTAGAGTTCATGGGCCAAGCAGTTCTTAAATGAATACAGTTTGTGTGTTGTTATTTCGGGCATGAGCTAGCCAAGAGGCCGGGGTGTTGGGGACGCAGCCCCGCCGCTCCTATTTCAACAACAAGCCAGTAGTAACTCATTTAAAAAAAAATTACTAAGCGTGGAGATGATTTTACATCAAAGGTCCTGCAGCCTCAGTCGAGCTTAATTCAGTCGGATGTCACATAGTGTCTAGAGTCTGCATTGTGACTCTAATGGAGGCCATCCCGTTAGAACTGTGAGTTTGGATGGTAGATCTCAGAGGAGACCCTGAGAACAGAAGTTGGAAGTATTCGGTATTCAAGAATCAGGAAGAAGACATCTCTGAAATAGGAAGTCTGAGTGATCAAGAGTTTCTAGGATAGAGCAATCCCTGGAATCACATACTGAGGAGAGGTCAAGTAATAAGAGGTTTGGTGGCTCAGCAGTCAAGAGCACTCATTGATCTTCCAGAGGATCTGAAATCAATTCCTAGCAACTGCATGGTGGCTCCCAGCCATCTGCAGCTCTAGTTATAGGAGATCTGATGTCCTCTTCTGGCCTTTGAAGACACTAGTCATGCACACAGTGTGCAGATGTACAATGCAGACAAAATACCCACACAAGATAAAATTATTTTTTAAAAAAGCGTGGAACACCCTTGGGTGTGCCATTGGGACATCTGTCAATAAAAAGGGCTTTCATGCCAGCTGCATACTCCCAGCTTTGGGTGACTGTACTAGACTTAAAGCTAGTTTTATGGTGGCACTGAGGTCCCGAGTGAGTTAATAGAGATGTGATTAGGAAGGTGAGGGGTTCAAATGTGCCCGCTTGGCTCTTGTTACAGCTTCCCTGCTGGATGTCCTTGGCTAGGCCAGAGCCTAGCTTGTCTGTACTTCCCAGAGCTATGGGATGGGAGCTGCATGGGGATGGAGATGGAAGAGAATCTCTAAACCAGAGACATTCTCCTTACAGTTTGAGAAGCTCTGTTTTCATGCCTATTAATAGTCAGGTAGTAAGTCATTAAGGTCAAAATGGTTTTTGATCCTGTGGAAGCTGGCTATTCATGCATCCAAGCATCCTATAAACCACCTTGGTAGGTTTTACTAATCAGATAATAAGCTGTTGCCCAGAACATTGTTGGTCCATTTGACAGACTTCCTTGGAGTGTTTTATTAATCTTTGATTTCTAATATGTGTCTCTCTCTTTTTGCCATCAAAAGCCAGAAAACACTTTCTACATCTTCAATTCAAAATGAAATCCCAAAGAAAAAATCCAAGTTTGAGTCAATCACAGCTAACGGAGACAGGTGAGCCAGATGGAGTTTGAGTACATGCACTTGAAATGCATACATAGTTCTTGACTACACTTGAGGGTGTACCTCGGAGCTAGCCCGGGTCCTGAGAGTGGACCTTTTATGGGTGCTGTGCTAGTCACTTGATAGCTGTAGATCTAGATCAGAGCTACTGAGAGCTGTTTATCAACTGAATATAAGAACGCAGTAGGCTTGCTGGCCCCTGCTTGTAGCCTCTGAACTTGGGAGGCTGAGTCAGATAGGTGATCTTGAGTTCAAGGCCAGGCCACAGAACAGGATAGTTGGGTGTGGTGGCAGACTCTTATAATCCCAGCACTTGGGAGGCAGAGGCAGATAGATCTCTGTGAGTTAAAGGTCAGCCAGGGCTACATAGTGAAACCCAGTTCAAAAATAAAAAATACCTATTTAGAACTAGTAACTAGATTAACTTTAGTTAAATTCTTCAGTCTGTTAAGAAAGTCTAAGAAGTGAGGAGGTGAATGTTTTTCTGTGTGGTCTGTGCCTGTAGCCTCCAGGAAGAGTTGGTTAGAGAGAGAGCAGAGGTGGGGTTGAAGGCAGGGCTGCATGTCTGCAGGATGCTATATGCTTCTTCAGAGTCTCCAATACAGATGCTGGGACAGACAGAGTAAGAGACAGTTCAATGGTTTTGTTTCGTTTTTTGGCCTGCCTAAATGCATATTTTCATTGCTCGCTTTCCTTTCTCCTTCTCAGCGATGCTTCCTCTCATGAGCTGCTTTGTCCTAATACCCAGAGCCCGTCTGTGTTGGTGCAGTGGGCTGCTTCCCAACAGAGTCTTGGAGCCATCCATTTTCCTGTTCCTCCAGGCCCAGGCATCCTGAAGTGAGATCACCTGACACTTCCCCAAAGTCCTTGGAATCTTCTCCATTCTGAGAACTCGCCTTTGCCGCCCTCTCCCAGCAGCGGAAGGGAGGGCCTTATCAGGGTGGCTGTTGCTTTGTCTCACAGGTGTAAATTGTCTGTGGCTTTCCTCTCCCCTGTTGCATTTTTATTTACTTGATTTCAGCTCCTACCAAGGTAGTGCCTGTTGACATTAATTTAATTGGTTTTCAACTTCCTGAGTCTTCTGGAAATGCCTAGGTTTTTCAGGTTGTATGTGGGAAAGAACCAAGCAGGCCAACTTTCTGTAGTCTTTCCGCATTCTTTTAAGCACCTAGTCGGGCTGTTCTGAAGAAAACAGATATACCCATCATCTTTGCATGATCCTGTGAAAACTGCTTCAAGGAAGGAGTTTTTGAACCCCTAGGATGCAGGCCACTAAAGCCCAGCCCTGTACTTCCAGACCCACCATTCCCATCTGCTTACTTATCCCCAGGCCGTGCTAATGGTCCCAGGAAGCTTGTTCATAGCTGCAGTTCTGCCAGCCCAGTCTTTAGCGGCTTTACCTCTTGCCAGCTTGTTTGTCTGGAGGTGTTGCCGCCAGCCTGTCTGTTGCCTTAGAGGCACCAAACTAAAACCTAGGCTGGCCCTACAGATTGTTGAATCACATCCGGCCACAAGCAAGGATGGTTTTGCTCAGCGGGATGATGCTAGTCCTTGCCTAGGTACTTGGTCTTTTTTATGCCCTCCAGAGAAGACATTAAAAGATCATTTTTCCCGTACTGTTTTTGTGTGTATGTGATACTGGGAATTGTACCTAGGACTTCCCACCTATTAAGAAAGTGCTCTACCACTAGGCTGTATCCCTAACCTCATACTAATTTAAAAAGTTCTTGTTTTTATTTTATCTGTGTGGGGAGGGGAGGGTTAGTGATAGTCTCCCTGTGCAGTTTTGGTCCTCAGACTTGAGGCAGCCCCCTTGCCCCAGCCCACTGATTACAGGATGTGCCACCATGTTTATCCTATAATTTGAAAATGTAGTAATTATTTCTGCTCCACAGAGATGTTCATCCGTAAACAGATTTCTTCTGAATGTTTCTACATTATTAGTGCTCTTAATAATTTAGTCTCCTTGTTTGCATTTCTTCAAATATCTATGACACGGCATAAGTTATATTTTCTTATCCTTTTTACATTTTGTGGTGTTTTTCCTCCTCTTTTTCTTTGTTTTGAAAAAAGCATTCTGAAGCTGGGCTGGTGTCACCCACCTGTCATCCCAGCACTCAGGAGGTGGAGGCAGGAGAATCAAGAGTTCAAGGTCATCCTCAACTACATTTAAGGAACTCAAATCAATCTGGAGTGCATGAAACAGTGCTTCAAAAAACAGTAACAAAAGAGGCATTTCTACAAATTTTGACACTTCTTAAATATTCTAACAATACTTTATTTATAACTATGAAATGCTTCAGGAATTTACTTGTCATCCTTACATAGCAGCTATGCTGATCTTTGTATTGTTCCAATTTTAGTATATGTGCTGCCAAAGCAAGCACTTCATATATATGTGTGTGTAGATAGATAGATAGATAGAGACAGAGAGAGAGTATGTGTATCTGTATAAATTGGGGCGTATATAAAGGTGTATGTGTATAAATAAGAGAGGGTCTCCTGTATCCCAGGCTGGTCTCATTCTCTGTGTAGTAGAGGATGACCTTGAACTTCTGATTAGTCTCCTCTCTACCTCCTGAGTACTGGGATTACAAGCATGGACCACTTTTGCCAGGTTTATGTATTACTAGGGATCCAGCCCAGAGCCTTGTGCGTGCTGGACAAGTACTATCTGCTGAGGTACATCCCTAGCCCTGACGTATGATATATACTCATATACTCAGGATGGGAGCAACTTTTGAGTAACTGCTGAGTGCTTCCTTAGCATAAGGCCTTTAGTTTCAATCTCTAGCACTAATTTTTTTAATTTATGCTTTTGCTCTTTAAATTTTATTCTTTATGCCTTCTGTATGTATGTTGCTTCATGACAGTTCTATGGTGATCTTATACTGCCATATTCTCTTATTTAATATTGAGGCATGTTGATTAACATTCTCTCTCTGTCTCTCATTTGAGATAGGGTCTCACTATATAGACCTGGCTGAACTGGAACTTTCTGTTAAATTGATAAGAATATTACTATACCTGGTCTTTGCCAAATATCTAAGAAGCAGTCCTGGAACTTTCTTAGCTTAGCACCCAGGGATCTGCCTGCATCCATCTCTGCCTCTCAAATGATAGGATTAATAGTGTGCACCACTGTGCCCCGCCTCCCCTCTCACTCATCGTCCCTTGGCTTTTCATGTTGTAGACAGAACACATTATCTTAGCTTTCTTTGATGTTTTGATACCCAGAAGGTGTACTTAATTGTTTTCCAGTAATCTACAAAAGTCGCAGCCCCCACTCTGTATTTTCTAATCGATAGTTAAAATTGTGACCCAAACTTTCTGATTTGAGGAGTATGAGTTAGACAGCATTCCTTCCTTGAGAAAACAGACCTGTCACTCTTGTCATACTGCTAAGTGCTCCATAGGTGGTCCAGAATCAGCTTAGCAGTGGTTGGCAGCCAGGAATCTACAGCTTGTCATTTCCAAAGAACCTTTTAAATTTCAGTTTATCCTCTGCCTTTGAGCTGTGCCTGCAATATTAGGCTTCCTGTGGCCTTTGCTTTGTTACTACAACCCTGTTTTGATTCAACCAGGAAAAGAGTTATTTGTCTTGAGAGTGGGCTTTGCTGTTCAGCACTAGCTGGCCTTGAATCTCCTATCTCCCTGCCTCAGCCTCTTAACAGAGAACCTGTTCTGTGCTAAAAGCTTTCAGAAAAGGCAGGAAACATCCTGGAGCAGCAGTAAGTTCCCTGTGTGTGGAGGGATTTGGAGGGACTAGCTTTCTGCCTTGGCAGCTAGTCATTGAGTAAGACGGGAGCTAGAGTCAGAGGATCGGGCCCTGATGCAGGGTGTGAATGAGGCCCTAGCTTCAATCCCCAGCAGTGCCAACAGCAACAACAGAGATAATTCCCTAAGAAGCAGGTAAGAGTGGAGCTGAGCTTTCGAGGCTTTGGAGACAATGAAAAGTTACGCTAGGTCAGCAAGTACTCTGCCCTTCCTTGCTAGAGTTATGAATTTAAATAGGCTCTGTGGGGATACAAGGAAATGTCCGGAACTGAACTTGGAGAAGACTGATGGGCCCTTATCCTGAATCCCTATTTTGTTATTTTGCATTGGCTTTTGCTTGTCCCTCACTTGCCCTTGTGCACATTCATCAGTTAGGAGAACGTCAGTCTAGTCTTCCTCCAGTGCTCTGTTCAGATGCTTCATGTGGGCGGGGTGAGGGCGTTGCTGGGGTCAGTGGTTGGTGTCCTCCAGCCCCCCACATAGGAGTATCTGACTTGCCAACTGTGAGGGAGCATATGCAGTAGAAAGGCTGTTCGGGTTCTTCCAGTGCTGCATGTTAGCTGCCACGTAAGAGTCAGGAAGGAGCAAATGCAAGGGGGCTGTGCGCTGTTGCTCTGTTGGCAGAGGATTGAGATCGGTGTCCAGATTTGTGTGTTGCTTTAAAGATTATCAAGAAAGTAAAGAACTTCCTTTGAGGATTCCTTGGAGAAACACAGGAAGTGACCGTTTGGCAGTGATTGCTTGTTTTCTGAGGTACCTTTGATACAACTGAAAACTTTGGATCCTCATCCAGAAAAGATTTTGCATGGGCAAAACGCAAATTTCAGGGCCTTACAGATTCCCTGTAATGGGAGAAAGTGGGAGGGGCTGCTAAAAGGAAGTGAGCATCACCGGTGTTGACAAAGTGGAGAGTTGTAGGAAGCATGTGACGTGACTGGAGTTTCACCCTTGACCCTTTTTCCACTACACAACACAAATTCTTTTTTTTTCTTCTTCTTCTAAGCAGAGTTTCTCTGAGTAACAGTTCTAGCTGTCCTGGAACTAGCTCGTGTAGACCACACTGGCCTTGAACACACAGATCTGCCTGCTTCTGCCACCAGAGTGCTGGGATTAAAGGCGTGCACCACCACTGCCCATCTCAAATTCTTTTTGTTGTTGTTTGAGTCCAGGTCTCATACTGTGGTTCCAACTGTCCTGAAATTCACTATGTAGCCTAGCCTGGCCTCAAACTCACAAGAGATCCACCTGCCTCTGGCTCCTGAGTGCTAGGAGTAAAGGCTGGGCCAGCCCCAGCCAGCTGGTGCTTCAGTTTCTTAGGCGCTGAAACCCATCACAGGAATTAGGGCTGGGCATGTGCTCATAACTGATAGTCTATCCAGGACTGTAGGAAAAGTTCTCTAATCACAAGCATGGCTGTATCACCAGAAACCCCAGAGACCTTCAGTGAGCCTGAAGTAGTATATGATGTAGTATATGACTTTTAGGATGTCGTATTCTGTTGGTCCCATGTATGAGAGGTTGTGGGGTTGTGGTTTGGGTTGGCATCATTTTCTGATGACTACTTTTATTGTGTTTAGTTCAAGTCCAGCAGATCCTGGTGAGTCTGATGTAGACAGAGCAATGTGCTTTTTGGTGGGAATTTAGATAGTTACTGAAGCCCCCAAGTTCACCATCAGGTGACCTGGTGTATGTTCTTAAGTAGAGAAAAGTTTTCCATTCAAGTTATGGAATTTCCGTCTCCATTTTCCACCCAGCTTTTCCCCAGACCTGGCTCTGGATTCTCCTGGCACTGACCACTTCGTCATCATTGCCCAGCTGAAGGAAGAGGTGGCCACTCTGAAGAAGATGCTGCATCAGAAGGATCAGATGATCTTAGAGAAAGAGAAGAAGGTATGATGTCACTGAAGCCTTTCAGGCCAGAGATTGACAAAATAAAGGTCCATGGGATGGGTATGATGCTTCCTCTATGTTGGGTACTTACCATTGGTGGCTTAAAAGAGAGTCTGTGGTCAGCTTGGGATTCCCTGAGAAGAAGGTATCTGTTTGCCAAGTTGACTTGGGATGGCATTAGGTTGGCCAACCACCTCAGCTGATGGGTTCAAAAATCTGATTTTTTCAGCATTTCCAAGGAACTCCTACTTCTCAGACAGGACTAGTTAATGAAACTAACAACAGGATATAAAAATAACATGTAAGACTGAGGTTGTAGCTCAGCTTCAAAGTACTTGTCTAGTATGCACCAGACAGACCTAGAGTTCAGTCTCCAGCAAAGAGCATATAACAGTACACTCTGTGTGTGTGTGTCTATGTGTATGTGTGTGCTCACATGTGCACACATATGGGTGGTGAGGAGGGGGCAGGTTCCTGGGTACGAAACCCAGGGTCCTGTGTGTGTTAGGAAATGCTGTGCCACTAAGCTACATTCTTAGCTAACATAGTACTTAGTGTGAGCTGTCATAGAAGGTTGCCATCTCAATATATTGAATAAAAGCCGGGTGTGCTGGCACAAACCTGTAATTCCAGCAGTTAGGAAGTTATACAGGTTGATGTCTTCTAAACCAGCCTGGATCCTGTCAAGAAAGAGAGAGAGAAAAGGAAAGAAGTTACTGAGTGAGTGTAGAATTGGGATATAAAACGGCATTATAAGAGAAATGTTTAATACCCTCAGGCTAAAACAACCTGATGCCCATTTCTTGCTTCTTCCTGGATGATTTGATTGCTCTTTTTAAATTTTGTAATTTTTTGACCCAGCCTGGAACTCACTCTATAGACCAGACTGTCCTCAAACTCAGAGATCTGCCTGCCCTACCTCCTGAGCGATGGGATTAAAGGCGTGCACCATCAATGCCCATCTTAGATTTATTTCTTAAGTGTATGAGTATTTGCCTGCATGTGCATATGTACACCACAGTATGCATGGCATCCTTGGAGGTCAGATGATGGCCTTAGAGCCACTGCATCTGGAGTTACAGGTGGTTGTGAGCCACTATGTGGGTGATGGGAACCAAACCAGGGTCCTCTGCAAAGGCAATGAGTGCTTTTTCCGGCTGAATCAACTCACTGGCCTTTTGCATTTTTTTTTTTTTTTTTGGGATTAAAGGCATGTGCCACTACACACTACAACCCAGCCGGGGTTTTTTTGTTGTTGTTATTGATGGTGGTTATTTTATAGACCAGGGTGGATTGAACTCAGCCGCCTGCACCTGCCTCCTGGGTGGATTAAAGGTGTGCACTACTATCGCCTAGCTGTGTTGTCTTGTGTTTAGAGGGAAGAAGAGTTTACTTTTGCCTGTAGTTGGAGGGATTGTCTGTGCAAGGAAAATCTGGCAGGAGGTGAGGCCAGCCCAGTGTACCTGTAGCCAGGAAGCAGAGCTTGTTTATGTGTATAGGTGTTTGTATGCGTGTCTGTGCACCATGTGCGTGCAGTGTCCACAGAGTCCAGAAGAGGGCGTCCGTCCTCTGGAATTGGAGTTAGAGATGGTTGTGGGCCACCTTGTGAGTACTGGGAATCAAACCTGTAACCTCTTCAAAAGCAACACTGGGCCATCTCTCTAGCCCTTGTTTTTGGTTTTTTTCATTTATTATATTTTTGTTTTGTTTTGTTTTGTTTTGTTTTTTGAGACAGGGTTTCTCTGTGGTTTTGGAGCCTGTCCTGGAACTAGCTCTTGTAGACCAGGCTGGTCTCGAACTCACAGAGATCCGCCTGCCTCTGCCTCCCAAGTGCTGGGATTAAAGGCGTGCACCACCACCACCCGGCTATATTTTTATTTTTTTCTGTGTATGTGTGCATGTTGAGGCAGGAGAGGTATGTGCACATAAATGTGGAGGTCGGGACAACTTGAGTCCTCTTTCGTACTAGGTGGATCCTGGGAATCGGACCCAGGTTTTTGGGTTTGGTGGCTAGCTTCTATACCAGTGGTTCTCAACCTTCCTAATGCTGCGACCCCTTAATACGGTTCACATGTTGTAGTGACCCTCAACCATAAGATTATTTTTGTTGCTACTTGTTAACTGTGTTATGTAGCTGGATGGTGGTGGTACACTCCTTTAATCTCAGCACTCCAGAGGCAGAGGCAGGGGATCTCTTGAGTTCAAGACCAGCCTGATCTACAGAGCAAGTTCCAGGACAGTCAGGGTTACATAGAGATACCCTGTATCCAAAACAAAACAAACACCTAATAGTATGAATCGTGTTGTAAATATTTTTGGAGATAGAGGTTTGCCAATGGGGTCTCAGCCCACAGATTGAAACTGCTGATTTGTATTCACAGAGCCACCTCCCTGACCCTTGTCCTGTTTTTGAGACAGGTGTGCCGTGCAGTCCTCACTTCCTGGAACTTGCCCTAGAGACCAAACTATCCTTGAACTTGTGGCAGTCCTGCTTTTGCTTCCCAAGTACTGGGATTCTAGATACATGCTAGGAGAGAGAGAGAGAGAGAGAGAGAGAGAGAGAGAGAGAGAGAGAGAGAGAGAGAGAGAGAGGAGAGAGAGAGAGAGCGAGCGCGCCCAGGCTGGGCTTGAGCTCATGTGCTGCTCAGGATGACTTTGAACTTCTGATCTTCTGTTTCCCTGGTTCTGGGATTACAGGCATGTACCACCATGCATGGTTTAAATTTTATAGAAGTTCCTGTGTTTTCATGCATTTGGCTGTGGGGGAGGGGGATCCTAAGACCTTGTGCACGTTAGACACACTTCACCTCAGCCCCCAGTACCTGTATCTTTTCCACTCTGCCATATGATGGACAGATGGCAGACACCCACAGTTCTTGGACCAGATGAGAATGGCACAGACAGGACTTCTGCACAGTAGGGACCAGAAGAGCATTTGCTTCCTCCTTGCAGAACTAAAGGCTTGAAGAGAAAAAAGCCAAATAGCTCTTGTGTCCTGTACCTCCAGGATGAAAATCACACTGCCTGGTTAGGACACCATCTACATGCGTTGTGCCTGCCTATCTGTAGTCCTGTCTGCTGCGACTGTAAAGTCATCAGCCCTTGAAATAACAGCCCTTGGTGGCGTATCTTTGTGCCTTTATCCATATTGTTCTGCTTCCATGCCTGTTATTTTGTCTCCACTCAGCTCACTGATCACTGTTAGCTGCCCTCCTCTAAACCAGTAGGCATGAGTCTGGAGGTGGAGATCAGCACAACATTAACACTGCTGGTCCTCATGGCTGCTATAAAGATCAGACACAGCCTGAGTTAATTTTTAATACAAATAGGGCCAGTTAGATGACTCAGCAGGTACAGGTGATTGCCTTCAAACCCAGTGGTCTGAATTTGATCCCCAGGATCTACATGGTAGATAGAACTGACTCCCTCTCTGACAACTGCAGCACGCTGTTGTATACAGACCCTCACATGTAAATAGATAAGCAAGTGTAACTTACAAATCTTTTAATAAACAAAACAATAGGTACAGTGAAGTGGCTCAGTTGGTACAGTGCTGGCTTCCAAAGCCTGACAGCCTGAACTGGATCCCTGGAATCCATCTGTAGGTGAAAGGAGAGAGTCAGTGCCACATAGTTGTCCCCTGACTCCATGTGTGCTGTGTGACTTTTGTGCACACACATATCATGCATAAATAATAATAGAATAAATAATTTTAAAATAATAAGTGAAGATTGAATAAAATAATAAAACCATTTATTTTGGAATTGAAAGCAATGATTGCTCTCAACTCCTCTCAAACCCTGTCAGCTTTTACTTCTGTTGTCGGAGAATCAAATCTTAAAATGATTAGTAGTTTAAGTATCTAAAGGTTTTTGCTGTTGTTGTTTGGGTGTGTGTTTGTTTTATTTGTTTTTGAGATAGTCTCACTACTTAAGCCTAGACCGGCCTTGAACTCAGGGTTGCCTTCGGCACTAGTGGGGGGAGGGGGGTGCGGTGGTATGCAGCTGTAACCATAGCCACTTGGGAAACTGAGACAGGAGAATTCTTGACCCTAGGACTTTGAAGATAGCCTGGTGACGAAACCCAAAAAGGAAGAAAGGAGAGAGAGATTGGAGGGGAGAGGGCAAAGAAAAGGGAAGGGAGCAAAGTAGTGAGCTCAGGAGTTTGGGTCTCCTCAGAGAAGCCTTAAGGAAAAAGAATGCCGTGTGGCTGTTGATGGAAGTGGGCTTCAGTAAGTTAGAAGACTGTCTTTTTAGATCTCTGCCATTATCAAGGAGTTTAAGTCACTTGGACTTTTTCCTTCAGATTACAGAGCTAAAGGCTGATTTTCAGTATCAGGAGTCTCAGACTCGGGCCAAAATGAACCAAATGGAGAAAACCCACAAAGAAGTCACAGAGCAATTGCAGGTGAGTGAGTCGGGAGCAGGGTGCTCAGGACTGTCTGATAACCGTCCCTTAGATGGCTTTCTCTCTGAGTGTTTACAGAGTACGCGGAACCCCTTCAGACAGCTTTCATTTTTTATTTAAGTTGGGTGGGCTTTCATTTTTTTATTTTTAAAAGGCCAGAACAGGACACCAGATCTCATTGTAGATGGCTGTGAGCCACTATATGGTTGCTGAAAATTGAACCCAGTTCCTCTGGAAGAGCAGCCAGTGCTCTTAGCCTCTGAGCCATCTCTCCAGCCCTGTGTTTTCATCTTTTTCTCTCAAGAACTGAAATTTTAAAATATGCTTTTTTATTTTTTTAATTCACCAGATGTGAGTCCAGATGTCTGAATTATAGATCTCCCTATCTTGCTCATTAAAGCTTCCTGGTTGGTTGTGTTGCACACACCATCTTTTTGTGCAGTAGCCCCAAGGGCTCAAGCTCACCAGTGCACTTCTACCGGAAACTCTTTTACTTAGCCAGGTGTCAGGCCCAGAACTTGCTGTTGATTTCTCCTCTCTGGACCAGTGTCTGCCTCGTAGTGTTCCCTCCTTTTCGTCTACACAGACAGCTGTCCTTCTTATTGTTATTATTGCCCATTAAATTCACTCTTCACAGAAGCCATGTACCAACTAGCCTGTGAAAACTCTTCTTGCACTGATTTTTTTTTATTATTATTTTTAGGCCAAAAACCGAGAGCTTCTGAAACAGGCAGCTGCTTTGTCCAAGAGCAAGAAGTCGGAGAAGTCAGGCACGATGACGTCTCCATGAAGACCATGAGAAGGCTCCCACAACAACAGCCGCTGCTCCTGGGTCAGGGTTGGCCACCCGGCTGTTCTCTGGGAACTGTGCTTTCTTACAGAATCTCTATTTTCTTACCGTTACCCTTCTTTGTGCGAATGTAGCGGGCTGAGTGGAAACACCTGGTTTGTGCTGTTACGACTGCATGCTCAGCAGTTGGGGTTTCAGACCTCCTCCTCCTATTCCTCCTCTGCTTCCCTGTGCTCCTCTCTCTCTGTTTCTATAGTGGTCACTGCTCAGTGTTATGTGCAGAGTTTCTGTCCACCGTTACACCTGCCATCCTCACGAGCAAGTAGTCTGTCGTCACTGTGCATCACTGCCACCCGAGACTTCGTGCGGGGAGAGCTTTCTCTCACCAATAAACCTTTGCTTCAGGGTTTTTCCAGGTATATTATGTATGACCTTTGTACTATGTATAGACAGAGTTTTATTTATTTTTTAAAAAGGAAACCTTTTCTTGATAAAGGAATGATGGTAGCCTAGCTAGTTCTTGTAAAAGCAATGCCTCTTTGAAAAAAAAGAAAAATAATGCAGTCTCGTTTGCTAGTTTTTAGTAGAAGAATCCGATCTTTTCTTTCTCGTTACCTTGGAGTTCCAATGCTAAGGTAATGCTGGAGGCTAAGTGTGGAGCTAAGTGCCTTCGGAGGACTCTGTGGAAGAGCATTGGAGGAGATGCTTAAGGGTGCAGAGAACTGACCAGTCTGTCTTTAAGTAAGGGCAGAAAGAACGGTTGTCCAGGTTATACTGGACACTCCCTCCTCTATCTACCCCTCCTTCTCCTTTTACATAATTTCCAGTTCCCACACTGCCACTTCTTTTTTAAAAACATAACCTGTTTCTTGCTTGTGTCAGCTGTCATACCAGGCTGTTAACAGAACTTTTTTTTTTTTTTTTTTTTTTTTACCATGAGCAGATTCAAGTGGGATAAGATTTGAACTTGAGTGTTTCCGGGGTCAGCAGGGCTGCTTAGACGTGGGCTGTGTGATGGGGAGAGTCTCACTGCACCTCCCTTCCTCTCGCCCCATCCTCTGCGCCCCCCCCCCCCCTTCTTAATGACGATGTTAGAAAACAAGTACTCCAGGGAGCAGCTGGGCCTCCCTGAGTGTGCTCTTCTCTCACACAGCAGGCAGGCAGGAAGGGAGAGGGTAGTGTGTGCCATGACCCAGAACCAGCCCTGGGATCAGTGCAGGTGGTGCTGGAGTCAGAACGGATCGTGAAGACAGGTAACACTTGTCCCGCATCCCCAGCGTTGGGCAGTGGAGTTCGCTGTTCCCGCAGGTTCTGTCGATTGCGATTGCATTCTCAGAGATGGACAGCTGCAGACATGAGGCCATGAGGGCTGTCTCCTCGGGGGGAGATTGGAAGGAGTGTTGTTATCATGTCACCGGGTGGGGAGTGCGGGAGAACTGCTGGGAGTCACTTTGTACCTTTCTGAAGGAGAATCTTGTGAGCAGCGATAACTGCTGTCTGTCACACAGTGTTTTCAGGTGCGCTCGTGCTGGCTGGGGAAAGATGGTAGAAAAGAACGACATTCGTGGTTTCTTACACAAAACATCAGACTGAGAGACTGTGGCTGTGAATTGTGACAGTGTACAGACGCTCATTTAGTTTTATACTAAATCTTTTTTTAAGGTCTTAGCATTTAATATTCAGCAAACCTACACAGTTTCTAAACTATCATGAGCTCCTGAAAGGTAAAAGGGAAACCTCAGTCTTGAAATGTTGATTTTTTTTTTAAATCATGACAGCATTTTACCATGAAATTGAGTAACTTTTGGTAACACCTTCCGTTTCTTTGTATGTTTGTAATAATGGACATTTTAAAACATAGGAATGTTTTGGTTTGTACAGACTTTGGCAAATGTGTGTTAATAAAATTCATATTGACTCAGATAAACATTTTGACTCAGTTGCTGGGTTCTGTCTTCCTCCCCTTTCTCCTCTCCCTCCCTTGCTCTCACCTGTTTTTTTCTTTTCTGTGCTGGGGGTCGAACCCAGGACTGCTCAGGTGAGGCCAACAGTGCACCACTGAGTTGCACCTGGCCCATGTGTTTATATCTTTTTGATCCACCTGTAGACATATCCTGTCTCCCTGGCACCCTAAAGATAATTATCCTGTTTGTAAACTAATGGGGAATTTGAGACCTGTCAGGAGTAACAGGGTTCTTGTTACCATTACTGTGAGACAAATGGCCAGATTGTAATGACTCAACAGTTGTCAAATGCCTGCAGGCTCTGTTGGATAATTTCAATAGAGCAAGGACAAGAATTGGTTTCTGTTCCATAGCTAGGTTCTCAGCTAGGAAGACTGAAATAGCATGGGGCTGGAGTTGGCCCCCTCAGTGCTGTACGTGGGCTGTGTGAGTGGAAGCAGAAGAGTTCTAACCGGTCCCTTGGGTCCCTTGGGTCCCTTGGGTCCCTTCTATGTAATGTAGCCTTCCCTGGCATGGTGGCCTCAGGTAATCAGACTTAGGCCATATATTGAGACCCCAAGCAGCAATGTTATCGTGAATAAGGCAGTAGCTGTGTTCTGTTACCTGCTCTAGAGGTCACATGCCCTCATGGCCACTGTGTACTTATTAGTCAGAAACCCATGCAGACTCAAGGAGAGGACACAGATCTTTCCTCCTGGTTTAATGACAGTAGAAGTGCATGCCGGATGGGAGCTGTTAGGACGATCTTAGAATCTGTCACACAGAGTAGCTTCTGGAACTAAAACAGACCCAAGAGCAAGGCAGAAGCTGCAGTGTACTTTACGTCCTGCCTTCAGACAGGACGGTTCCGTAATTTCTCCACAATCCTAATGGTTGCAGAGGCAAAATTACCAACATTCCAGCAGGGGGAAGGAAAACCCACATGTTCACCCCAGGAGCAAGAATCAGTAGGGTTGAGGTGGAGAGATGGCTCACTGGTTAAGAGCACAGGCTACTCTTCCAGAGGGCCCAGGTTCAGTTCCCAGTACCCATATGATAGTTCACAATCATCTATAATTCCAGCCCAGGGGACCTGACCCCGTCATCTGACCTCAGGGCACCTCTGCCTCCTGGAATGCAACATAGCTGCCAGGCTCTTGTCTTTGTCTTAAAGTTGTAGTGAGGATGAAGTAGCATTTATGGAAACCGTAAGCCCGTGCTCTACCCTGAGTTCGTGCAGTGGTGTAAGCTGTCAGTATCCGTGCTTCCTTAGAAGCAATGCTTCCTGTTCAGGGTCCCGCTGTATAGCCCTGGCTGGTTTGGAACTCTGAGGTCCCCCGTATCTGCTTGCCAAGTACTGAGTTAAAGAGTGTGCCACTACACCCTATCTTCTATTTCTTTTTTATTTTTTTATTTATTTT
>NW_026067894.1:8862352-8865352 GCF_014885135.2 Alexandromys fortis
AGGCTGGCCTCGAACTCCCAGAGATCCGCCTGCCTCTGCCTCCCGAGTGCTGAGATTAAAGGTGTGCGCCACCACCGCCCGGCCTATTTCTTTTTTAAAAAAGCATTTAATGTATATAGATGCTTTGCCTGCATGTTTGGAGCTTCTTTTTCAAGATTTTATAGTTCATCTTCCCTGAAAGTTTGCTGTCTTCCCTGCTCTCTCTCTCCTGACCACCCTCCCTCTTCTTCCATACTCTACTACTGAGCTCTACCGTAGCCCTGGCTACTGTTTTGCTATTAACGAATGCTCACTAGGCTGATTATAAAATCACAAGTGTGTTTTTCTCAACAAATAACCGTGAAAGAGTGTCCAAACAGATCCGGCTGTGGTGGCACACCCAGCACTCAGGAAGTAGAAGCTTGCAGATCTCTGCATTTGAAGTCATCCTTGACCTTGTCTGCATAGCAAATTTCAGGGCTACAGAGATGCTGTCTCAAAACAACAAAAAACATAAACCAAAAAACCCAATTGTCAAAATAGAAAAGAAACTGCCTGGAGTGAGCCACCAGATGTATTACAATAATGGAAACACGAAGCTATAAAAATCCGAAAGTGACATCTGGTGGTGGAGGACAATTGGTTGAAAGGAACATAAGCCATTTACCGGGGGATGAGGATTCTGTCTCGGGTCGTCTGGTGTTTACATCAGTGAGCAACGCGACACACTGAACTCTGAACACTTTCTCTATGCATTCCATTGCAAAGCCCATCTAAGTCAATAAAACAAGGTACTGAGGGATGCTGCTTAGTCTGAGAAGATGCTGCTGTGAGCACAGCTGGCTTAAGGCCACGTGCATGCATCTTTTGGGCAGGGGTGGTCCTCCTGGGCTACAGAGAACGTATGAATCCTGGCTGCCACTCAACAGCTGCGGGACAGTGAGCAAGCACCCAGAATCTCAGAGCACGCCAATTCTCTTATCTGTACAAAGAGGCAAATCTTTCTTAAGGGAATCCTGGGAAGATTGTTTTTTGTTAATTAACAAAGGGACTAATGCCGGGAGATCTTACTCTCTAGAGTCCCAGATTGTAAGGAGTTTTGCTGTTTGGGATGTCTGTACGAATGTCACGTTTTACCATTTACTGAAAGGTGTGGGTATTTAGACACAGGGGAATGTCCTAGTGTCTAAGACAGGTGCAGAGCTCCAGATAAGGTTTCCAACGACAGCATCCCACATCTATTTTCACGTGGTGGTTTCCAAGGAAACAGGATCCTGAGCCCTCTTGATAACTCAGGCCTGCTGATAATCCCTTTACACAGCCCCGTGCGCTTTGAAGCGATCAAAACGCAGCTTCTGGCCGGGAGACGTGGCTCAGTGCTCACCTGGCAGGCTCACCCTAAGGGCTAATCCTCAGTACTGCAGAAACCAAGCCGAAACAGAGGTGAAGCCCAAGGCTGTTTCTCTGCCCCCACAAACTTCCCTTCATCTGGTATCTGGTGACATAGCCCATGGTTCCTCCAGGGTATGGTTTCCCTTGCAACATCTAGTCAGTGTAGGTACCTTTCTCAGACGGCCGGTAGTCATAATCTTCATCAGGTGCACGCTGTCTTGGAGATCCTGATTGTGAATATAAAATGCATTTCCAATGCTTGGTGTCTAAAAAGCTCTTTTTTAAAATTTAATTTTATTTTTTATTTTTTTGAGACAGGGTTTCTCTGTAGCTTTGGTGCCTGTCCCGGAACTAGCTCTTGTAGACCAGGCTGGCCTCGAACTCCCAGAGATCCGCCTGCCTCTGCCTCCCGAGTGCTGGGATTAAAGGCGTGTGCCACCACCGCCCGGTTTAAAAAGCTCTTAAGGAATGATAAAGTTAGGGCCAGGGTGGGAGAATAGTTCAGTTGGTAAAGTGTTTGCCTTGCTAGTATGAGGACTGGAGTTTGAGCCTTAGCACCCTCCTTTAAAAAGCCAGGTGACAGGGCTACACAGGGAAACCCTGTTTCAGGGGGAAAAAAACAAAAACAACAGCAACAACAAAAGCCAGGTGTACTAAAAAGCCATGAGTAATGAGCACACACTTCCAATCCTAGAGCTGGGGAGGCAGAGACAGGCAGATCCCTGGGCTGACCAGGCAGACTGTCCAGCGTGATTGATGTCCAGCAAGTTCCAGGTCCTTGATGAAAACTCCTGACTCAGAACAAATTGCAAAGAGGCTAGGGAGATCTCCGTTGTGTTGCTAAATTGCTGCTCAAGCATGAGGAACTGAATTGGGATCCCCAGAGTCCACATAAAGGAAGGGTGTGGCCCACTTACCTGTAATCTCAGTGCTGGCAGACAGGGTCCCTGGGGCTCACTGGACAGCTAGTTTAGCCTGAGTTGGTGGCTCCAGGTTCAGTGAGAGACCCTGTCCCAAAATAGAGAGTGACTGAAGAAGAGACATAATGCCAATCTCTAGTCTCCACACTCACACACATGCACACGTGAGTTCACAAACACACACACACATGCATACACACCCACCCACCCACCCACCCACACACACACACACACACACACCCATTAGAGAAATCAAGATGATCAGCACTGGAGGAGTGACATTGAAAGACTGTCCTCCACATGCGCGTGCACACTTATGCACACATACCCGCACAGAAACACACACATACACAGTAAAATTATCTAGGCTTGGGGGCATCTGTAACCTCTTCCCTGGGGAGGCTGAGGCAGGAGGATTGTGGTGGATGTGATGTCAGCCTGAGCAGAGTGAGACCTTGTCTCAAATGCAAACACTCTCCCCACCCCCACAAAACAGTATACAAGGGCTGGAGAGATGGCTCAGTGTTCAATTCTAGTTCAACTCCCAGCACCTACATGGCAGGTCATAACTGTCTGTAACTCCAGTTTCAGGGGATCTGACACCCTCACACAGACATGCATGCAGGCAAAACGCCAATGTACATGAAATAAAAATAAGTAAAACAAAACCACAATACAGGGCTGGAGAGATGGCTCAGAGGTTAAGAGC
>NW_026067894.1:8865548-8870036 GCF_014885135.2 Alexandromys fortis
GCCTGCAGGCATACACACAGAATATTGTATACATAATAAATAAATAAATAAATAAATAAATAATTTAAAAAACCCACAATACATAGGTTAATAATTTATTGAGATAAATTTATATATTTCAAGAAATGACCTGGCTCAGAAACAGAGTTTGTTTAATCTTCTTACACTTTTATCATTCCAAAAGAATTAGATATACTATTTCAAGGGGCGCACCATACAATTATGAATGTAAAACACACATATGGGACTGAGGAGATATTCAGTGGTAAGAGCAGCATCACTCTTGTAGAAGACAGCACCCACGTTGTACAACTCACACTGTCGGTAACTCCAGCTCCGGGGGATCTGATGCCCTCTTCTGGACTCTGAGGGCAGCTGTGCTCAGGTGCACATACCCACAGATAGACAGACAGACAGACACGCATATACACATTATTTAGAATAACAATAGATTTTTAAAACATAAAAGTTTTAAAACACACTAATTAAAATTTCACATTAAAATCTCAATAAGTCAATAAGTAGTGTTCTACTAGTCATACTTGCAGAGATATTTTTCTTTGGGCCTCCACTGCCTGGCTTATACATTACATTTTTAAATGATCTGCACTAACACAATACCTTAATCAAGAGCAGAAATATACATACAACAAAATTGACCTTAAATGTGTATCTATGAACCAAGATCCATAGCAATGCAAAGCATAGCCCCCTTTAAATGTAAACAAACATTTATAAAAAATCATTTAGGGTATTTGGGCGTAGTTTTCTCAAAACTGCTTCCTGCTTTTTGTTGGGTGAAGTGTTTTGGGGGGTTTTATGGAGAATCTTACCATATTAGCCTGGAAAGAATCCACAGGTTCCCATCATCTGTGGAAACAAAAGGAGAACTTCTTATACAAAGCAACATATCCTTAGATCCAAAGTTTGAATCAAGATACCTTTAAAGTATACATGTTGGTTTATCTTAACAGCCCATACAATGAAACATCTCTCTGAACTTAGCTCATTCACAGTCAAAAAATTCAAAGAAAACATAATCATATACATAATCCAGACTCTCTGTGTATTTTCCATCCTTATGCAGCTTATTTTCCTTTACTCCTTTAATCTATGATTGTCTGTACTCTGTCTCTTTAAAGACTTTGCTTTATTATTATTTTTAAACAATTTACTTCTTTTTATAACTCTCTATACTCTTTTTCTTCTCTCTCCCAAGCCTACGTACATTTTTTCCAACACTGTGACCCATTTAGAGGTCTTTTCCATCTGGATTTGTCTTTATTGTATGTGTATCAGTAGTTATTTTTTGACCAGGAACGCTTCTCTTAAAAAAAAAAAAAAGTAAGCAGGCATGACTAGGACCAACTGTGCGGCTCAGTTCATGCATGTTCACCGCCTCTGAGGCTACACATATTGATTGCCCCAGCTCCAGCATTGCAATGAGTCTGTGTCACCATTAAGCAATTTGTAACACGCTGCTCACAGACCCCATATAAGTGCTCGGCCTCCTGAAAGAGCCAGAGCTGTTCATTCGTGCAACTAGCCTGAACCAAGAAAGCCACCATTTTGAAACTGCATGGTTTTTGTTTTGTTTTGTTTTTCTGCTACCACTGAATCAGGAAGACCTCTCTTACAGAAGCTGTGACACCCGTGTTCATCACCAGAAAACAGAGCCCATCTGGGGAAAAAAATAATGCTGGATACCAAGAAGCCCATACTTAACTCTGTTCCTTTGTGTCTAGAGTTCCTTTCTAAGCTTTTCCAGGTTTTACGTGGATATAGTCAGCCCCATGTTGGGCTCCAGATGAAGAGGACTGCCTCAGAGGAAGAGGAACACAAATTAAATAATCCCACACGAGCTCCGAGTAGGTTATAATAAGGTGTTCTTTATTAAAGAAGATCACAACAAGGAACAGGAACGGAATCCAACATCCAGGTGTGGTGATGAGCCCACAGGCTTTTTGGTATTCAAGGCCACGCCTAACCTGGTCCAGCCTCTCAAAGGCTATTGGCTGAAGGAGGTTCCCCATCATGCTTATGAGCATGGTGGTTCATTCACCTGTGATTTCAGCCTGTGACCGTGGAGACCGAGGATGTCAACAGGAAGTTCTAGGTTTGATGAAGAGACTGCCTCTGTGAATAAGGTGGAAGAGGACTGAGGAGGACTCCTGACATCAGCAGGAATACACATGTGCACCCACACACTTGCAACCATGCATACAGACATATGCACACCATCCATACACACATGAAAATGAAAAAAGAAAAATGAAACTTACTAAAATTTTCTGTAGCAATGCAGTATGATGAAAATATTTCTTTCATTCTAAGAGACTGGAACTTTCACTGGACTACACTGCCAAACTTAAAACACACTTGGGATTTAAGAGTAGCCAGGCGGTGATGGTACACTCCTTCAGTCCCAGCACTCAGGAGGCAGAGGCAGGCGGATCTCTGAGTTTGACACCAGCTTGGTCTACAGAGTGAGTTCCAATAGAGCCAAGGCTACATAAAGAAACCCAGTCTTGCTGGGTGGTGGTGGCGCAAGTCTTTAATTCCAGCAATTGGGAGGCAGAGGCACAGGGATTCCTGTGAGTTTGAGGTTAGCCTGGTCTACAGAGTGAGTTCCAGGACGGCCAGGACTGTTTCACAGAGAAACCCTGACTGGGGTGGAGGTGAGGTGGAGTGGGGTGGGTGGGAAGAAACTCTATCTCAAAAAACCAAAAATAACAAAAACAAAGACAACCAAAAACTTTAACAGTGTTGCTGGTCACAGTGGTATGTGCCTTGGATCCCAGTGTTTTGGAATTCCTGACCCCTGGGAAAAGACCATAGAGTCAATCCAATTATAATTCAAAGATTTATTGATTACCGTTAGTAGAACCACAGTTTCTGAGGCAGACTTGAGATTGCTGTGCAAAGGGGGTGAGGGAAGACTTTTGAAAGGGGAAAACCCCAAGTAGACCTTGCATATCTGCACAAACAAGCCAAGAGCTATTTAGCTCTGCCAAGATTAGGTCGTCAAGGCAACCTGAATGTCTGTGTAAGCAGGTTACAGAAACCAAAAAGCAGGTAGTGAAAACAGAACAAGGAGATGATCTTGGCTGTACATTTCTGGGTAGGTGGGCGGGGTCACGGAGTCAGGGTTACTGGGAACTTATTTTTTTTTTTTTTTTGGTTTTGCCATCACAACAGCCCTTGGGAGGCAGAGGCAGTACTTCCCCATGCTCCCGGCCTAGAGAGATGCATGTGTGTTATGACAGTCAGTAACTGGGAATAAAAAACTGGCTGAAAGTGGCCTTAGAAAACGGCTATCTACCGTGAGCGCTCGATACTGTTTGTTATCTGGTCTGCTGCGGTCAGCTGGAGTCAGGGACTTAATCCCTTGTAAAACCCTGTTAAAGATTTCTGTAAGGTGTCCCTCGTTCCTTGCCCCCTGCTCTCTGTGCTGTCTGGTAAATACAGAGCAGAAGGCCTTTGTGACAGACAATGGAAGACACGGAGAGCAAAGGAGAGAATTCAGGCAGCTTGCTGTAGGTTAAATGATACAAAGAGGAAGGAAGTGTTTCAGTTCTGTCCTTAATGTGACACCAGTCTGTTATTGGGGACTTTATGTTTATTATTAATGCATTCAAACTGATGTATTTCAGTGCCTTATGTTAGGAATCTCTAAAGCATTAAAGCTGTGCAATAAACCATAGATTTTGACACAAAACTGTGAATCATAAGGACTATTAGATGTTTTTCTTTGTGTTGTGCTGTGTGTGTGAATGGTGTGTGCACATAAATATACAGGTGCCTGAGCGTGAGTGTGCACATTCAGAGGCTGTAGGATTTCTTCTCTTGTTCTCTGCGCTAATGCCTTGAGGCAGGCTCTCTCGCTGAACTGGAATCTCCCCTCTTTGCCTAGGCTGGCTGAGTAGTGAATTCTGGGGACCCATATGTATCTGCTCCTCATTGATTGATTACAGGCATGTGCATCTATGTCCAGCCTTTTCTTTCTTTCTTTCCTTTGAGACAAGGTTTCTTTGTGTAGCCCTGACTGTCCTGAAACTTGCTCTGTAGACCAGGCTAGCCTCAAACTTACAGAGATCCGCCTGCCTTGCCTCCAGAGTGCTGGGATTAAAAGCATATGCCATCACTGCCCAGCTAGGTTTTTTTTTTCTTTCCTTTTTTTTTTTTTAAAGACATTTATTTTACGTATATGAGGGCTTTGCCTCCATGTATGTATGTGTACTATGTGTGTGCCTGGTACCTGAAGAGGGCATCAGACCTTCTGAAACTAGAGTTACGGGTGGTTATGAACCACCAAACGGGTGCTGGGAACCAACCGAACCCAAGGACGTCACTCTTGACTGCTAGGCCATCTCCCAGCCTCTGTGTTCAGCTTTTTACCTGGGTGCTACTGGTATTCAAACTCAGGTCTTCATCCCTGCAGTACCAGGGCTCTCACCCAGTGAGCCTTTTCTATGTTTTTTGTTGTTG
>NW_026067894.1:8880570-8946133 GCF_014885135.2 Alexandromys fortis
CCTCATTACAGATGGTTGTGAGCCATCATGTGGTTGCTGGGAATTGAACTCAGGACCTTTGGAAGAGCAGGCAATGCTCTTAACCTCTGAGCCATCTCTCCAGCCCCCTGTTTTTTTTTTTTTTTTTTTTTTTTGAGAAAGGGTCTCACTGTATATTCCTGGATGGCCCAGAACTTGCTACGCAGACCCAGTTTGCCTTGGCCTTGAACCCACAGAGCTCTCTCTGCCTCTGCCTCCCAAGTGCTGGGGTATTAAAGGCACATGCCACCATATTCAGATTTTATTAGAGTTGTAACAACCAGTTTTGAGTGATGTTTTACTCTTTTTTCCTTTTGGGGGATCCACCACCCAGCCCCCAAATAAACCACACAGAGAGGCTTATTCCTAGTTATGAATGCTAGGGTTGGTGGGGTATAGGATGCAGGCAACTACAGCTCCCTACATGGCCATCAGTAGCCCTCCAGTGCAACGTCCTGTCCTGTCCATGTTTTCCCTTTTGCCACATGCCCACAAAATGCAACATTCTATAAAATCATTTTGCAGCTAGATTCCAGAGTGCTCAGATTTTCAGGAAATAGCTGAGAAATTCTTGTTTGGGATCTATGAGCCTGAGGACAGCCTGGTCTAAATGAGGCGTTCCAGGCCAGCCAAGACCACACACATTTGATAGAAATAAGCAGATTCTTTGGAGAAACTTCAACAGATAATAAGTTTTGTAAATTTGGATTAGATGTTTTTAAATTTATTTATTATGCATACAATGTGCTGCTGGCACGGAGGGCGCCAGATCTCATTACAGATGTTTGTGAGCCACCATCTGGGTGCTGGGAATTGAACTCAGTTCCTGGAGCGATGGCTCAGCAGTTAAGAGCACTGCCTGCTTTTCCAAAGGTTCTGAGTTCAATTTCCAGCAACCACACAGTGACTCACGATCATCTGTAATTAATGAGATCTGGTGCCCTCTTGAGGAAGTGACCTGGAAGTCCTCATCAGCTTAGACCAAGGAACCCGATATGGACAAGTTCAACAGAACCGCCATACACAGGCTGCCCACGCATGCTTCCGCATTGCCAGGGATAAATATCATTTCCATTTCCTGTGGAAGAGCAGCAAGTGCTCTTAACCTCTGAGCCATCTCTCCAGTCCCGGGAAATGAGGTTTTTAAAAACATTTAGAAACTATATTTGTGTGTGTGTGTGTGCGCGCGTGCGTGTCTGTTGCTTGCCACAAAAGGTACAGGAGGTCAGAGGAAAATTTGCTGTCTCCTTCTACTATGGGGATCCTTGGGCTTGAACTCAGGTCTTCAGGCTTGACAGCACATGCCTTTGCTTGCTGAGTCATCTCCCCTGGGAATGGGTTTAGGGAAGCAGCGAGAGAGTTAGTTTAGTGTTTGGGTTTCCAATCAAACCTCAAAGTGATCAATATTCTATGTCCTAATTTTCTCATCTGTAAAAGGGAAAATAACACTTACTTTTCTGTGTTAACTTTTGTTGCACTAAAAAAAATCTACTTCATGGGTTAGAGAGATGGCTCAGACATTGGGGGTACTGACTGCCCTGCCAGAGGACCGGAGTTCAATTTCCAGCATCCACATGGTGGCTCACCGCTGTTTGTAATTACAGTTCTAGGGGATCCAACACATCCAACACCCTCACCCAGATATACATACAGGCAAAACATCAATGTATATAAAATAAAAATTGATTTTTAAAATCTACTTTAAAGATAAAAATGGGGATGCTTCCTTGTTGTGAAATGTTTACAAATCAGTGCCCTAAAGTGAGGATTCATGCACAGTGTGTTCCCAACAAATATTATTGCTTTATTGCTTAGATTATGAGTGGAGGGAAAAAGAAAAATAGCTTGAAACCCATAAGAGCCACTGATTGGCTACAGATCTGAATCTCAAGATTGCTTAATTCTCCCTTATTTGAGCTTGGGTTCTCAGAATAGAACAGAGTAGGAAGTAAGGGTTGAGGTAATCTCATACACTTTTATGCAGATCGAAAATTCTTGCAAGCTGTCAGTGGACTCCGGGGAGTCATAACATGGCCGGGGAAACTTATTCAATGAGGTCTCCAACTATTTGCTGTCATTTGCCCCAACTAGCGTTCCCCCAAATCTGGAGGGATCTGATATCTAAGTCACTGTCTGGTGCCAAAGAACTCGCACTAACAGTGGCTGTTCGGGGAGACAGTGGACTTGGAACACCGAGTGGAGTAAAGGGACAGCCCCTCACGTTATTGCGGAGGAGACATTGAATTGAGGCAGCGTTGATGATCTTACTTCTCCTCCAAAAGTGCTTGGCTTCCTGTAGTATGGAACAGACAAGATTAGACATAAGTCCTTCCAAGGAGAATGGTGCCCCCAATTTCCACTAGGGTATCCCCTGAAACAGCATCTGGACTAAGTTTTTCTATCAGTAGGGCAATAGCTCCATGGTATCAATGTCACCATATATGAGCTTTTAACCCAGCAGTGTCTTTCTCTCCCGAGTTCTTGAGATGATTTGTCGGGCTTCAGGAAGAAGCGTTTGCAGTGCCCGTTCAGAGTTTGGTATTTCACCTGTCTGCTGTGGTTTATTGAGGTTGTGGTGGCTTGTTCTACTGAGTGGGACATTCCTATTGATGGGAACCCTGCCAGCAGATAGCAAGGTGAACAAGTCAGTGAACTGGTTCAGTCCCTGCTCTATGAGTAATAGAGTCGTTGTAGAGCAACTGATCAAAGGTATACCTCTGGTCTTTAATTTGAAAAGTGTCGGCAACAAAGGATGCCAAGGACAGAGTGTGTTAGAACTCAACAGCGATGCGGTTCTGATAGTGCAACCGTTGATTGAAATGCCGGGACAAACTTCAGTTTGAAGTAATGCCACTCAAGGGCTGTTCGATCACAATCTTGAGGGTCTCTCCCATCAGTATGAACCTACTTTTCTGGAGAGCCGCACATCAACCCACTCTGGGTGTTCCTTCTTTGTGCAGTCCTCTGGTGAACGGCGGTCTTCATTTCTGGTCTGTATTGAAATAGCGGTGGGGGAAGTGATAGGCGAAAAATGTAAACATCACATTCATGCTCTGGGGACCAGGGGTGAACTTTCTTCTTACAACTTTTCCCAGAACCTTTTGAATCAGGAAGCCCTTTTTCCCTTTTCGCACCTTGGGAGTTGGGCAGGCATCTGCTAGAGAAGGAGGGGCTCTGGTGTAGTAAGAGAGGTGGAAAAGGCTTCCCAGGTTTGTAGATACGGTGTATACCTTGTAAGTGGGTGAGCTGTCCATCAAATGCGATCTGGTTGGCAACACGTATCTCTTGACTGAATTCCGCAGGAAGGGAATGCTATTGATAATGTTCCAGAATCCCTTGGTGAGCATGGAGTACACCGTGCTGGCGGTAGGCTTCAGCAGTAACTTTATTCTCGTCAGAGAAAGTAGGTGTTGAACAGTTTTCAACATAGAATCCTGTCCGGCTACAATCGCATTTGTACGGGTCCAATCCCACGCTCATACATTCACCTCGGTTTTGCAGGGAGGCCAAGAGCCAGTGCCGCACCGAGCAGTAGGGTGCGGATCGGCATGTTGGAGGCCGGCACGCGGCAGGCAGAGCGTAGGGCGAGCCGTCTGCAGGCTGCTAGCTGCGCAGCTGGAGAAGTTCGGTCCTGCGGCGACGACGTTCGCTGCAAGCAGTTTGAAAAACTCTCAAATGACAGCAGCGCACGCGCACCAGGGGCAGGGTTTGCGCGTGCGCACCGTCAGTGGGCGGGGTCAGTGCGCACGCAGTCGTGGCTCCTTACCCCCGCCCTTTCTCTTCCCGGTTTTCTTCTCAGCTGCGGGGCCCGGCTAGTGGCAGCTTCCGGTAGGAGCGCCGTGAAGCGCGACCCGGTCTCTGCTCCTTGTCATGTCCTACGGTCCCTTAGACATGTATCGGAATCCCGGGCCCTCGGGGCCCCAGCTCCGGGACTTCAACAGCATCATCCAGACGTGCAGTGGCAACATCCAGCGGATCAGTCAAGCCAGTGAGCGAGGGGACCCAGCTGGAGGGGGGTGGCGACCAGAGGGACAGGCCTGGGTGAGGTTGCCAAGACGCGGAGCCCAGTCCCGGCGGCAGCCAAGGCCACAGCCGGGGCCGCCGTGAGCCTCCACTCCGGGCGCGGCGAGCTGCTTCCTCGGGTGGGTCAGGCTCGGGCCCTTGAGGTCCACACCCCTATCTTGAGCGTTGTGAGTTCACCGTGTTGGGTCAACAGAGCTGAGTTGACAGCCCGAGGGTGGGAGGGAGCGTGTGTCATCTCCAGGACTGTGAACAACAGTCTTGACTTGGCGCAGTGGTCAGCTGAATTTTTCCTGTCATAGCCACCTCCCCACCCACCTCGCTTTCCACAGTTTGGATCAGGGCTTGCTTGCTGGTTGAGACTTTGGGTTCCTATTCTGCTCAGCGGTCGGGTCTTCAGACATCAGCAACTTTCAATTCAGGGAAGTGGCGAATGCGTGTGTTTAATACACTGTGCTTCCTGTAATTAATTTGGAAATCAGAGTCACTGACTGGTATTTAAGGGGTGGGAGGACTCCTGTTTTATTACAGAGGATGCACCGGGAACATTTTTAATTCACGTTGTCTTTTGTAGCAAAGAAGTTTTTAAAATTTTGAGCATGAGGATTTCATTTTCTGTCTCGGATATGGTACACAGAGACGCTTGGCTCCAAGTGCTTACTGAGTCCCTGCTTTCCTTGAACCTCATTCTGCACCTTCGGAGCCTAAGGTTGTAGCTGAGAGACAAATACAGGCTGTCTCAGGGGACTCAGAATCGGCCTAGAGCCTCGTAAACAGAACAGAAGCAGCTTTTGCTTTAAAAAATGGTGACGACCATCCGTGTTATTATTGTGTTTCTGTGAGTTTAGCTATACCCTGTTAATAGGTAGGGTCAGTTCTGAATTACATATGTCCTAAACTTTAAAGCATAAGCTATTGCTTTGCTTTTATTTTATTTTGTTTTTGAGACAGAATTTCTCTGTGGCTCTGGCTGTCCTGGAACTCACTCTGTTCCAGGCTGGCCTTGAACTCAGAGATCCTTTTGCCTTTTGAAAGCAGGGGGATTAAAGATGTGCACCACCAAACCCAGCTTGTCCCTTTGCTTTTAGATCTAAATGTAAATTGTAGAATTTGAGAGGTGGGGTTTCAGTGGGAAGGGTTAGGACTGGGTGTTTGGAGGTAGGAAGAATATTCGGCTTGTTAAACCCAGATATTAGAAACACAATAATGTGATCGATCATTAGAAAAATGTGGTACTTGTGTTCCAGTTCCCTTTTGTCGAGGAGCCATACTACAGGTTAGATCAGCAAATCCCGGTTCAAGGGGCAGACAAGAAGGCTCAGGGGTAGGTGCTTGCTGTGCGAGCCTGATGGCCTGCTTTGTGTCCCAGAGCCCATGGAAAGGTGGAAGGGGCAAAGTTGTACTCTGACCTCCACACACTCTTCCCTTACATGCACAATGTGTGTGTTTCCATTAGTTTGTATGTATGTTCCACATAGCGTACAATAAGAATAAATAAAAACTGTCAAAGAAAATTCTGTGCCAGGTGGTAGTGGGTATACCCTTTAATCTCAACACTCAGGAGGCAGAGGCAAGCAGATCTGAGTTCGAGGCCAGCCTGGTCTACAGAGTAAGTTGCAGATCAGCTGGGGCTTCACAGAGAAACCTTGTCTTGAAAAACAAACAAAAAACAAATCAAAAAAAGAAAAGAAAGAAAATTTGTTTCAAAACTGAAGTTTTCTCATAAAGACTAAACCTAATTTAAATGTCTTTCTGTGGAATATTCTGTATTTGAGTATTGAACTGAGTAGTAGGCATAGGAACTGACATAGATTCTTTTTTTTTTTAAGATTTATTTATTATGTATACAACATTCTCCCTCCATGTATGCCCACATGCCAGAGGAGGGCACCAGATCTCATTACAGATGGTTGTGAGCCACCATGTGGTTGCTGGGAATTGAACTCAGGACCTCTGGAAGAACAGCCAGTGCTCTTAACCTCTGAGCCATCTCTCCAGCCCTGGCGTATATTCTTTTAACAGCAAATTTGTGTTTACTTAAATTAGATTTGAAGCTGTGCATAGTGGTACATACTTATAGCATTTGAGAGGGTGAGACAGGAGGATTGCCATGACTTAGAGGCACATCTAAACTGTATTGTGAGTTCAAGACAAGCCTGGGCCACATAGTGAGACCCTTTTCAAAAGGAAAAAGGGAGAGAGGGAAGGGGGAACAGGGAAAAGCCAAAATTTAGGTGTGATGAGTCAGGCCTGTAATCCCAGCTCTCAGGAAGCTGAGGTGAGAAGGTTTCCAGGAGTTCAAGGCCAGCCTGAGCTATAGAGTGAGTCTTAAAACCAAACAAAAAAAAAAGAAAAAAAAGGGGGAATAGAAATGGTGTCCTTGTGGTAGATACTGATTTAGCTGTGGATTAGGCATTGGACTCAAGGGGATCATTAGAGTCAACAATTAATATGTTACTAGCTACTGTTTAAGTACGTAGTGTACTAGTCGGCATGAAAAGTACTTTGCATGTGATATCATTTTTTTTCCTTTTTCTTCAAGACGGAGTTTCTCTGAGTAACCCTAGCTGTTCTGGAACTCACTCTGCAGACCAGGCTGGCCTTGAACTCAGAGATTTGTCTTCCTCTGCCTCCTGAGTGCGGAGGCTTGTGTCACTACTGCCCAGAAGATACATATGATATCTTAATTCATGACGATCCTGTGAAATAATTACAAATATTCCTGGCCTATGGGTTAGGAAACGGACTAAGAAAGGTTAAAAAATTGCACAGCGGATTGTGTGTGTGTTGCGTGTGTGCACCCTGAAGCTGTGGATTCTTTTCCTGTAATATGTCCCTCTTCCCTGCTAAAGTGTTAACTCGTTTGAGGTAGGAAACATGGCTATTCATTCTATTTATCTACTAATTACCGCAGTCGGAAACATATGATGGGTTCGTTCATTCAGGGCCCAGCAAGCATTCTTTGAGCGCTGCTGTTGATTGGCGAGGGAGCAGAGAGCGAGGTGCTGCCGGTGCTGTGTGGATGCTTGTGTGCATCCGTGTGTGTGCATATAAATAATATCAAGTAGTAGCAGGTGCTTGGAGGAAAGAAAGAGCGGAGAAGGGAGAAGGGATGGGTGGTAAGCTGGTGAGGACGGCCTCTGAGGAGACGATGTTGGCGTGAGCAGATACCAGATTGGAAAGAGCGCTGTGAGCAGTGGAGGAAGGTCGTGTGTGCTGAGGGCAAATCCAAGGACTTTGACGTGACAAAGACTAGCAAGGAGGCAGGTGTGGCTGGGTTAAAGAGAGGGAGCAAAGTAGGAAAAGAAGTCAGAGAGGTAGGCAGGGATTGGGCCACATAGAATCTTGAAGCTTCCTGAATGTAGGTGAAAGTCACGGCCAACACACCCAAGCACTCTCTGAGAATGGGCGCTCAAAAGCACATACCCACTCGCCCATGGAAACCTGAGAGTGGCTGTTCCTCTTTTTCTGAACTGTTCAACCACAGATTTGAGTTTGGGGTTGTGGAGCACATCAGCCTAAAACAGGGCAGCCTGCATGGTGGGATAAAGGTGCAGCTCAGGATGGCCGCCCAGCACGGGCAGGTCTACAGTACATGCTGGGGGTGGGGGGGAGAACCCTGACTCCACCTCCTCTGAAGGGTCAAGACAGATGTTTCTGAGGCAAAGGTAGGAAAAAACCCAAAGAGCTTTACAGTCAACTCTCGAAGAACAGCATTTCTTTCCTTATGTGGCTGATTTCTTTTATTTATTTGTTTTAAGATAATGTCTATGTAGACCAGGCTGGCCTGGAACTCACAGTGCTGGGACTAAAGTCATGCACCACTACACTCAGCCTGAACTTTACTTATTTGTATTTTTGTTTGTTTATTATCTATTTATTTATTTATGCATGCCTAAACTTTTTTTTTTCGAGACAGGGTTTCTCTGTGGTTTTGGAGCCTGTCCTGGAACTAGCTCTGTAGACCAGGCTGGTCTCGAACTCACAGAGATCCGCCTGCCTCTGCCTCCCGAGTGCTGGGATTAAAGGCATGCGCCACCACCACCCAGCTAACTTTTTAAAGAAAATTATTAAAATTGGGGCTGGAAAGATGCCTCATTGGTTAAGAGCATTTGTTGTTCTTATAGAGGACCTGGGTCCAGTTCCCAGCACCCACAGCCACCAAGCACACAGATGGTACACAGTCATACATGTAGGCAGAATAATCATATAGTTAAATATTAAAAAGAGAAATTGTAAAAAAAAAATCGTTGTTATTATTAGAGGTAGCCTGTCACTTTGTAGCTCCTGTTATCCTCCTGGA
Source organism: Alexandromys fortis (assembly GCF_014885135.2). NCBI lineage: Eukaryota > Metazoa > Chordata > Mammalia > Rodentia > Cricetidae > Alexandromys > Alexandromys fortis. The sequence goes on from NW_026067894.1 coordinate 8,888,912, forward strand.
TGTCTTCCAGCGACAGCTTCCTGAGCACGAGGATTATAGACAGAGGCACTGACCTCAACTCTGACTTGCTTTTTTGTTTTGTTTTGTTTTGTTTTTTTCAAGACAATTTCTTTTTGTAGCCCTGGCTGTCCTGGTACCTGCTCTGTGGAACAGGCTGGCCTTGAACTCAGAGATTGACCTGCCTCTGCCTCCTGAGTGCTAGGATTAAAGGCATAGGCCATCACTGCCTGATTGCCTGACACTGTTTTTTTTTTTTTTTTTTTTTTTTTTGAGGCAGGGTATGTAACTCTGGCTGGCCTGGAACTCAGAGAGGTGGGAATAAAGGGGTGTGCCACCATGCCAGGTTCTGTTTTGCTTACTGAAAAACTAAGAAACCTTTGAGTATTTAAATGTTTGTGAACTAAGTTTGGATTTTCCCTTGGCTTCTTACCACTTTTGTAAGTGGTTTCCTCACTCATGGTCTTGTTTATTTCATAGGGTTTGAGGACTGACTGAGATAACCGTGTAAAGTAATAAACCAGTGTCTCCTACAAAGTGGGCATCTATAATCCTCACCCTTGGAGTCAGGAGTTCAAGGCCAGCCTCAGCCTGGCTACATGAGACCCTGTCTCAAGATGACAAACAGTACCTGCTCCCCACCTAGTGAATACTAATATGTTTGTTATCATTTGGTTCCTTTTCCTTAAACATAACAAGTAATTTTCCCTCACTATCTACTTGTAGTCAGTATTCCTTAACTAAGCCAAGCTTTTTGACCTTGTCACTAGAGCAATACTACTTCTGTGGGATGAAGGATATGCATTATACATTTCTCTGTAGACAGTGCCTGGCTCAGCAGTGGGTGTGTTGGCATTCAGTATGTACTTAATTGATTTTTATCATTGCTAAGTACATTTTTCTTGGTCTTGAGTTTGATATTAATAGCAATCCTTAGTTGAGTGTTTTTATGTGCCAGTCAGTATTCTAAAGTTAGCCTCTGTTATCTCATCCCACATCAGCCACATGAAGCTTCTCTTGGTGCCCCTGCTTCTTAGGGGAGGAAGCAGGAACAGAAGACTGTAGTCATTTCCTCTGGACCACTCAGCTAGGAAGTGGCAGAACCAAGAATCAAACATTGGCAGTCTTGCTGGACATAGTGGTCCATACCTGCAATTCTATCACTTGAGGGGCAGAGTCCGGAGGATCACCACATTGAGTTTCAAGGCCAGCCTGGGCTACAGAGCTAGTTCCAAGCTATGCAATACTATATATCAAGAGCCTGTCTTAAAGAGGAAGTCTTAACAACACGTCATTCCTTTATGAAATGGAATATTATGCCTGTAACTATCAGTACTAATTTTTAGTTTAGTTTAGATGTTTACTTTTTTCCCATTTATTTATTTATTTATAATTTCATTTTACATTCCAACCATAGTTCTCCACTCACCCCTCAGAGATTTACTGTTTAGTGACTAGATCTTTGGTTGGTTGGTTTGTGTGGGGGAGCGGTGATACAAGGTCTCGTGTAGCCTAGGCTAGCCTTTAACCTCTGATTTTCTTGTCTCTGCCTCTCAAGTGCTAGAATTGTAGGTGCGCCACCGCTCGTGACAAGCTGTTGTTGTAAAAGGTAAATCGCAGCTTTCAAGGAGCTGAGGCCGGAGGATCAGGAGTTTGTAGCTCGCCTGAGAATAAATAACTTGTTCTATTTTTAAAGACCCTGTCTCTATAAGGAGGGTTGAGGGTGTAGCTCAGTCCTAATAAATGTGTGTGTATATGGTGTGTGTGTTAGTGTGATAGGTAGTTTTTACTGCCTCTGTGACGTCAGAGGATAAGCCTCATTTTGTGCATAGAGGCCTGAGTTGGCTTCACCGTCATAACCAGTACAAAAGCCTTTTCATAGGTTTTGAGTTTGTGGATTTCTTTTGTTTTATTTTCTATTTATTTATTTTTAAAAATGAAACAGGATTTCACTATGTATCTTGGGTGGTCTGGATAGAGTTCTGCCTGCCTCTGCCTCTTGAGTGCTGGGATTAAACACATGTGACATCACACCTGGCCTTGTTTTATGTTGTAGTATAAGTAATGTTTTTTTTCATTGAATATGTTTATTTATGAGTGTTCACCTGTGTGTATGACTCATAGGTTAGAAGAGGGGAGTCAGGGTCCCCTGGAATCGGAGTTACAGATAGTTATAAGCTTACATGTGTGCTAGGAATTTAATCCAGGTCCTCTGCAAGAACAACAGATGTGCCCTGCAGTGATGGCTTACACTTTTTATCCCAGCACTTGGGAGGCAGAGGCAGGTGGATCTCTGTGAGTTTGAGGCCAGCCTGGTCTACAGAATAAGTTCCAGGACAGGCCCCAAAAGCTACAGAGAAACCCTGTTTTGAAAAAAAAAAACAAAAAAACAAAAAAACCCAAAAACAAATGCTCTTAACTGCTGAGTCATCTCTCCATCTTATGAAATTTTTTTTTTTATTTTTTGGTTGTGAGCCTAGTCTTTAACAGCTGAATATTTTTTAGTATATTGATTTAGAACATTAGATTGTCTCAACTAAGAAGAATTTTGTCCCATCTGTGATGGGAAGTTGCTTTCAATATGATTAAATAGATTTGGATTGTGGTTCATGGGGACATTTAGATTCTGCTGATATCTGCTAAAAAATACGTCAGGAGTATTCAAATTAGAATAATTCTTGGTGTTGATGTTAGTGATAATATACAATAAATTGATTTACTTCGTATTCTTTTTTGTTTCTTTTTTTAAAATTAGTTATTATCCGTATCATTGTTTTGCCTGAATGTATATTTTGTGTGAGGGTGTTAGACCCTGGAGTTGCAGACAGGTCTGAGCTGCCATGTGGGTCCTGGGAATTGAACCCAGGTCTTCTGGAAGAGCAGTCAGTGCTCTTAACCTCTGAGCCATCTCTCCAGCCCTTGTTTCTTGAAGAATTTTTGCCAGGGCACACTTTTAAAAATGAGAAGTCAGAGATAGGAGAGGTTAAGGTCTAGTGGTTTCTTTTTCCCCAAAAACTGTATAGATATCTGAGATTGACCTTTAACTGATCCTTCTGCTTTGTGTCCCAAGTGTTGGGATGACAGACTTGTGTTACCATGCTAGACCTGGGCGTTGTTATAAAATTATAAAATGTTTACACAAAAAGAAGGATTTGCCTTTACATTTGGCATAAACATAGTTTCTAGTATTAGGTAACATTTCATAGGAGGTACTAATTGTCTTTATCTAAAGTATTTTTTATTTATTTATTTTACGTGTATGAGCATTTGTCTGTATGTGTGTGTGCTATGTGCACGCCTGGTGCCTAAAGAGACCAAGAAGGGCAGGGTACTGGGTGCCTATAACTGGAGTTATAGACAGCTGTGAGCTGCCATGTAAGTGCTGAGAACTGAGCTTGGGTCCTCTGAAGAGCAGCAAATACTATATCCTACTGAGCCATCAATCCAACCCTTATCCATAGTATTTTAACAAAGGCTGAGCATGTAGCTCAGTGGTAGAGCACATGCCCAGCCAGTAAGACCCTTGGCTCACTCCCAGCCAGTCTACACATGCAAAATCATATTATAAATGTTATAAATGTCTACCTACTTCATGTGCTGGGGACTGAGCTCCAGGCTATACAAGTGCATGGCAGGTAAGCATCCGACCACTGAACCGCATTCCTAGAAGTAACATGTCACAGAGGGGTAAAGAGCTAGCGTATTTCAGCGTCTCTGTTTGGTCTCCAGAACCCAGATGTGCTACTTCAAGTGCCAGGGAGACCGAGGCAGATGGAGCCTTTGAGGTCAAAGGCCAGCCAAGGTTTGTGGCCCCTGAGGAATGACACCCAAGGTTTTCCCTGACCCACACACTCCCACACCATTCTGCTCACCTCACCTCCCCCCAAAACAAAACTTTCATTTGCTAGAGTTCTTAGAAAAGGAGTGCTCATGTCTCGAGAGTTAGCTCAGGGGTTAAGAGCACTTGCTGCCCTTCTAGAGGACGTGGGCCCAATTCCCACAGCTCACATGGTGGCTGACCCCGGACTTCTGGCATCCTCAGGCACCAAGCACACAAGTGATGTGCAGACATACCTGCAGGCGAAATACCCATTTACATAAAAATTTTTTAAAGTTTTCAAAGAAAAGGATTGTTCATGTTAACCAAATGGACAAAGGATTCTTTTAGATTGAACTCATTTTGATTAAAAATACTTTCAAAATGTATCATTTTGATATTTTAGGCACACTCAAATGAAAATAAATGTATGTGTAAACATTCCTGTTTTGTGCTTTAAGTTTTGGGAGGGCTGCAGCTCTTGGGTGTCAACTATGTGGACCAGTGGTCACGAGTCACAGTTCCTCATGCTGTGCTCACAGAGGGCAGTCTGCAAGAACAACTCTGCCTGGTCTGGGAAGTGGAAGACCCTATCACCATCATGGTTTGGATTTTAGGACATCTGATGCGTCTAGATGGAAACTTGTAGGAAGGTATCTTAGTGTTCAGAAATACAGACAGAGCCAATGAAGGCTTACATTCATTCTGGTGCTTACTAAGCAAGTGACTCCCAAGTTCCCAGCCCTGCTTCCCCAAACTTCTTAACTCGGAAGTCCAGATGATTTCAACAAAGGAAATCAGAAAAGTCTAGATGGGAAGAAAAGTTCTATGTCATCTGAAAGTACACAGAAAACAACTAGTTATTGGCTTTTTCCAGAGTCTGTGAAATCTCCACAGCTTCCTTAAGAGTATTTAATGTTTTGATAGGTAATGAAAACCTGGTTACATACTTTGATACACTTTTAGATATTCTCAGTTTACCCCTCCCCCACTTCCTCCAAGTAGCCCTAGCTGTCCTGGCCTTGGACTCAGAGATCTGTCTGCCTCTGCCTCAGAGTGCTAGGATTAAGGGTGTGCAGCACCTCTGTCCGGCAAAGGCTTGCTTTCTAAACAGAATCTCACTCTGTAGTCCAAGTTGGCCTTGAGGTTCAGTTCCTCCCCACCCTCTGAGCTCAGCTGCTCCACTTTTTGTTTAGTTTTATTTACTTATTTGTTTTTCTGAGACAGAGTCTTGATTGTGTGACCCTGGCTGGCCTGAACTCACTCTGTAGACCAGGCTCACCTTGAACACACAGAGGTCTGCCTGCCTCTGCCTCCTGAGATTAAGCTTGTGCCAATATGCCCAGTTTGTACCTTGCATTTGACAAGACTGAGAAAGTCACAGGGCTGGGTGGTCTCGCACACCTTTAATCCCAGCACTTGGTAGGCAGGCAGAGGCAGGAGGATCTCGGAGTTCAAGGCTAACCTGGTCTACAGAGTGAGTTCTAGGACAGCCAAGGTTACACAGAGAAACTCTGTCTCGAATAAGCAAAGCACAGGTAGACCATCTCTGAGCCGCATATTTGGGTTGCAGACAAACCCCATGGTTACCCACTGTCCTTCTGGGACTAAAGCTGTTCCACTGTTGCTGACTTTGGCGATCATTTAGTTGGCAGTAGTAGCAATGTCTAATGGGAGGGTTGAGGGTGTGACTCAGCTGGCACAGTACTTGCCCCATATGCACAGATCCTCAGGTTTAATCTCTGGCAACACAAAAACTTGGGCATGGTGGCCCATGCCCGTGAGGACCCCAGCATTCCACTCGGAGACAGGAAGATCAGAAGTTCAAGGTCGTCCTCAGTTATGTATGGAAGCCAGTCTTAGCTAAATAGAGCAAACTACAAGATTTAATGAGAAAAAGTGAAACTCTACACACATAGTAAGTATTTAATAAACATTAGTTAAATCTGGATATAACCTGAAGTGGTAAGAAAGGGGCCCAGCAGAACAAAGCACCATGCCAAGTTCTGCACGTCTGGTTAATGGCCAAGTCTCCTTAGTCCTGAGTTACCTTAATTCACATCTTCCGCCTTAATGTGAATGCCATAAAGCTGAAGGGAAGCGACCACTCAGCCGGTATCCTTGTACCCACCAAGGGCCTGGTACTCTGCTGGTCTCCAGTGACGACAGAGGCATAGTCCCAGAAATGGGAGGGCTCTGGGGAGGGGAGCAGGTTAGAGCAAGAACACCAGCCTATCTGCAGTTAGGTTAGGGCACCGTCAGATAAGCAGGGTAGGGCAAAGTGGAACCCTAGAAAATCCAGACCAACCCTGTGCGACTGCATTCTATTTCCTTTAGGAGTCAGCTCTTTGAGAGCTGCTCTGTGTGACTCAAAGCGTACAGCAGTCGGAACCAGCCCTGCATTTGAATTCTGGTTACGGCATGCCGTTCATAACCCATCGGGGGCTTGCCATTTAATTAAAATCTCATCAGAATTGCACAAGGTCCTCCATAACCTGGCTTCCCACTATCTCTTTGGCGAACACTTTTAGTTCTTGCTCACTCAGCTCTGGCCATATCACACCACTGGCTCTTGTTTTGAGGACTTTGCCCTAGTTACTCTCTTTGCCTGGAATACCTCCTCTCCATAGGCGTCTTGCTTCCTCTTGGCATTTTTTTTAGATCTGTGCTCATTGTCAGGCCAGCAGGTGTGAGTGACTTCCCCTTGCCTACTCCTTCCCCTTCACTTGAATTTATTTGTTTTGGTAGGAATCTCACCTCCTGGTGTATGTTTTTTATCCACCCTTGAGAACTTAAACTTCCTGAAGTAAGTGCCGTCTGGGGTATAGGACAGTGTGGAGTAGGTGCTGTCCTCTGGATGAACAAGTCAGTGGTAGTCTACTTTTGAGCGTTTGTTGGCGGAGAGTGCTCGTTCCTTCCCAGCCGCCTGGATCTGAAATAATCACACAGTAACCATATTATTTGCAGTACTTTTAGGTCAATAGCTTAAGCATATTTCTGGATAATTCTTATATTTTAAACTAACCCATTTCTATTAATCTGCGTAATTTCTGTCCCAGGCATCTGTGATCAATCAATTGTAAACACCAGCTGGCGAGGTGGTGCATGCCTTTAAACCCGGCATTTAGGAAGCAGAGGCAGGTGAATCTCGAGTTCAAGGCAGCCTGGTCTACAGAGTGAATTCCAGGATAGCCAGAGCTACCAGAGAAACCCTGTTTTGAAAAACCAACCAAACAAAATTAGTTGTAAACACTACGTCACGTGAACCAACAAGAGTAGTCAGTTAATAAGTTCTGTTCTTTAGATAGCGTGAGTTAGCATGTGCAAGGTCCTGGGTTCCCAAGGAGACAGACAGACACACATACTACACATACACACACAACGTGCAACTATCCTCCAACTTAGTAAATCTTCCCCGACCTTCTGTGACAACCAAAGAAAGAAAATAGAAAGCAAGGCAAGAAGAAATCAAGGGCTCTGTCTCTTGCAGAGACTAGTGAGGGACAGGAACAGTAAGGTTTCTGCAGACCAGTACTGACACAGGCCCTCTTTCTAGGCCTGGGCCAGGCCAGGAGATTGGATGTGGAGGATTAAAACATGAGCATTCCCAGGCTACCAGATACCTAGGAAAAGGAAGGGGCTGAGCAAAACTGTGTATTTGACTGTGATGCCATCTAGGAAAGAATGCTCTCCATTGGAGTCTATGTGCCTGGGATTGAAAAATTTACGGTGTCACTTACTGTGTGTGCACAAATAAGATATGTGCATTGCCTGCCTTGTATATCTATTTCAGACCATTGCTATAGAAGTTAGAGGGTGTGTACACATCTTGATCAAGTATTGACACTAGAAGAACTGAATAAGTGTTTACCTGCTGCTAAAATAAACGTTCATTGTCTTTCTTAGAAACAGTTTCTGTTTTTTTTTTTTTTTAAAGCTAGTTTGTATTGTTAGATACATTTTCATTGTTGTTGTTTTTGAGACAGGATCTGATGTATTCCAGACTGGCTTTGAACTTCCTACATACCCTTGGGTACCTCTGAACCCAAAAAGACATGCACCACTTTGGCTTTTTTTTTTTTTTTAATGCGGTGCTGAGGATTGAACCCAGGACTTCATACAAGCTAGACAAGCTCCCTACCAAGTAAACTGCATCCTCAGCCCCATGGATTAAAATTGCTTGTTGCAGGCTGCTGTAGTGACTCACACTTGGAATGTCAAGAAAAATGTGATTTTTGGAAAAAAAAGAATCAGGAGCCCTCCCACCAGACCATGTATTCTCTCCCTCATGATCCCTTTGGATCACTGCAAATCATTTTTCTTTATTTATGGTTGGAAATCCAACTAGACAAAATCATCAGGAGTCTGACTCATAGGCTGTTAAGGCAGGAAGATAGAAAGCTTGCGGCTAAGCTGCAGGTTGAGACTGTCTCAAAAAAACAAGTCAGAAGACGTTGCAGATTGCTGTAGCTCTGAGGCTCTTTCAGAGGTAGTGAGTGTTTCCTTCTCTTTCTTGTGCTATTGGGATGGAACCCCAGGCTTTGGGTACATACACTTCCAATCCGCTGCTTTCCCAGTCCTAAGGGGGTTGAACATTTAGTGTCATGGGACATTGAGAAGAATTGATCAGTTCTTTGGAGACAACAAACCAAACCACCTCTGCTCGGGAGGAGAAGGGTGCTCCTGGTAAGCACTCTGGAGGACCGTGTCTGTCAGGATTCTGGTCTTAGCCTGGTTCCTGTTAGTTGCATGCATGTGGGCTATGGGGCGACCAGTGCTCTGAGAAGTAGGATGCACATGATGAATGTGTTTATTTTTTAAAATAAATTTCCTCCCTTCTTTCTAGCTGCTCAGATAAAGAATTTGATGAGCCAACTTGGAACTAAACAAGACTCAAGCAAGCTCCAGGAAAATTTGTGAGTAGCTTCCCAACAAGCCTGAGTTTTGTGCTGGCCTTTGAGGACATAGTGTCTGCCCACTTCAGGTCTGTGAGGTCAGAACAGGAGGCAGTGGGTCAGGTGGTAATAGCTGAATCTGGAAGAGGGGACCAAAGTTTATTAATGGATCCAGATTTTTCCTGCCTTGAACTGCGTCTTTTCTTCCCTTGGTCAGGTTCGCAGAGTTATTTAGGGAGTTAGAGAAGGAACTCCTCCACTCTTCAGTTGTTTCAAGGAGCCATATCATGTCCCTGTATTGATGACCCTCTGTTGACACAAGACTCCTGACGATTTAGTCTAGGTGATTTCCAGCTCTAAATGAAAAAAGTTCATTCTCAGTGATGGTGAGGAACCATGCAAGAGAAAAGAACTGGTCTGGTGGGAAAACTGAATTTTTTTAAAAATCGCATTTTTCTTGACTTTATGTTTACTTTTAGTCTTGGGGCTGGAGAGATGGCTCTGTGGTTAAGAGTACTGGTTGCTCTTCCAGAGGACCTGGTTCAATTCCCAGCACTGACATTGTGGCTCACAACTGTCTATAGCTTCATTTCCACAGGATCCAGCTCTCTTTTCTGGCCTCTGTGGGCACTGCTTGCCTGTAGTGCAGAGGTATACATGCAGGCAAGTCACCCATTTACATAAAATAATAAAGTAAAACTTTTATTCTTTAGGGCCAACAGGATGGTTCAGCAAGTAAAGAAAAGAGCTTGCCGTCAAGCCGGGGATCTGAGTTTGATTGTTACTTACATAGTGGAAGGAGAACTCTTTAACTCTGGAAAGTTGTTTTCTAATGTCAGCGTGTCCCACATGCATCTTGGCACACCTGTACCCACATGCACATGTGCGTGCGCGTGTGTGCGCACACACACACACACACACACTAAACAAATAAAATGTCATTTTTTAAAAGTTCTGGTATTCTTGTATGTGTGTGTGTGTATATATATGTATATATGTGCATGTGGGTACAGGTATATATACACACAGATGCATACATGCCCCTCACACTCCCCCCAAGACAAGATCTCAGACTAGCCTCAAACTCAACAAAGATCTGCCTCCCTTTGCCTCCTTAGTGCTGGGATTAAAGGAGCGCACCACCAGATTCTTTAAAGTCTACTGAGCAGCCTTGTTTGTTTCCTCTCACTGTTGTGAAGTGAGGGAGTGAGTGACTGCTATCACAGGATGCTATTCTAGGGAGAGGTGACAAGTCTGCATATGCTAGTGTTTCTGGGACGGTCTGGCTTCTGATGGACTCCTTCTGTTGTCTCTCTTGTTTTCTAATCCTAGCTGTCTGCTTGCAGTGAAAAGGATGATGGGCTGGCCTAGTCAGTAAGGCTGCTACAGCAGTAGATCATAGACAAAATAGTTCATAAACAAGCAAAATTTGTTTCTCTCATTGTTCTCCAGGCTGAGGGGTTGAAGATCAAGACTCTGGCAGATATGGTGTCTAATGAGGGACCTCTTTTTCACAGATAACATTTAGTTTTTGTTATCCTTTTGAAATGATCTCACTATAGCCCCAGCTGCCCTATGTAGATCAGGAACTTACTGTGTAGATCAGGCTAGTGTCCTGGAGATATACCTGCCTCTGCCACCTGAGTGCTGGGATTAAATGAGTATGCCTGTGCTAGGCATCTGATGCTTTCTCATTATGTCCTCACTTGGTGGAAGCGGTAAGGCCGGCAGTTCTCTGGTGCCTCGTAGGAGGTGTAGGAGGCATTAGTCCGTTCACGAAAGGCCCATACAAGCTCATCCCTTTCTAGTCCTACCTCCTAATAATATCATTGGGGGCTAGGATTTCAACATGAGTTTAGACTATAGCATGTGGCTTCTCTGTCACCTCTTAAAACCTTCATAGGAATGGCCAGATGATGGGAAGAACTTTTTATTTATCTATTTTTTATTTCTATAGTATCACTTTTACATTTCATGTTCTTTCCTCTTGAATTTCTTTTTCCTTCCTTCCATCCACCCATTCCACTATGTTGCAGAGGCTGGACTCAAATGTTCCTCCTAAACCAGCCTCAGAGGAGCTGGGACTAGTGGTGAAGGCCTCTGTGCCCAGCACCCAGCTTCTCTCTGGGTGGTTTTTGGTTGTTACTTTTTATGGTGCTAGAGATTGAGCCCAGTATCTTGCACAAGAGGCAAGTGCTCTAAATGGCATAGGGCTATGTTTTGGAGGGAAGAGCTAGAAAGTCAGGCATAACAAGGGAGGGAATCTAAGGATAAATCTGCAAAAGAATCAGCTTTTAAGCAAGAGCTTGGAAATAGATCTTTGGAATTTTTTTCTAGGTGCATGTTTCATCTAACCGGTACCCTAGTCCGTGGACTGTGTAGGTACTGACGATGCAGAGCTCCTGAGAAATCAGTGGGGATTTTAAGTGAGCTCGGTGTGTTAAAGCCGTTAGGTTTGGGTGTAGGTAGTGATTACTCCTATGTTTGTGTCAGAATACTGTCACACTTTTCTTTCCAAACGCTGAGATTCCTTATCTGTGCTTCCTCCAGCAGGTATCATTGAGCATCTTCCTTTTCAGTGGAACTGTTTCAGTAATGGGGAAGGCCTTGAAGTGGGTTTGTGAGCACAGGCATTGAAGCACCTGTTTGAATGGCCCTTCGCTCCTTGCACTGGGAGCCCCCGAGCGAAAAGGAATAGTAGTAGACAGAGCTCTCAGGAAGCCATGGCGCCCTGACTCCTGTCTTTTCTCTCTCAGGCAACAGCTGCAACACTCCACAAATCAGCTCGCCAAAGAGACAAATGAGTTGCTGAAGGAATTAGGGTCCTTGCCCCTACCCTTGTCTGCGTCAGAGCAGGTTGGTATTTTCTGTTTTGTTTGTTGATAGAAAAGGACTTTGCTCTGATAGAGTAGTAGTGTGTGGAACAAAAGCTAGAAGGGCTTTTGTTTTGAACCGTGATTTCCTTACCACATGCAGTAGTTTCTTTTCTGTAGCCGTCATAAAATACTACAACAAAAAGCAGCCTAGAAGAGGCTTTTTTTTTTTTTTTTAAAGTTCACAATTCCAGCTTACAGTCTATTATTATGGGAAAATCAAGGTGGCCTGAAGCAGCTAGCCGCATCTCATCCACGGTCAGAGGAGAGAGAAATGAGTGCATGCATGCTTGTTCTTTCCCGCATGCTGCATCAGCTCCGTTTCACCACTATTGCACAGTTCATCGTCTCCTGCCTGGGGAATGGTGCTGCCTACCGTGGGCTGGGTCCTCCTGCACTAATCGATTTGATTAAGGCAGTCTCCCATAGACGTGCTGACAGCCAACTCAGTGCAAACAATCCCTCATTGAGACTCTTTTTCCAAGTAATTATAGGTTGTGTAACAATGACCATCAGAGTTACTACACTACCTGTACAGAGAGGCAACATGACTCTTGTGGCAATAATGTATGTACGAGGTGTAGCAGGGTGCCTGGCATCCAGCATGTCCTTAGTGTGTGCTGGCTACTGCTGTTATTGATAACAATACTACAGTGTATTTTGCCAAAGAAGAATCTCAGTGTTTGCATCTCCCTGGGGTTTTGTATCAGCTACACTTACAGGGTCCTTAGTTTGTTTTGTGCCTCATATCTATATTTCTAATTAAACATCTTTCAGATTTTGCAGTCACTTCTGTATCTCACCAAACATCAGCCATAGGCCTCAGGATAAAGGAATGCTCAGGGAAGAATTCTCTATTCTGCCGGAGATGTTCTGTAGTTGAGTGCTTGCATACAGTACCTGCGTGTAGCCTTGGGTTTGATCCCCAGCATTACTGGGGCATTCTAGTGAGTGTCTGAAGCATAAATCTAATTAATCTTATCAATAAAAAATCAGGAGTCAGAAATTGGGGTAAAAACCTGAAAGATTAGAGAATCAGGGGAACAGCCACAGTTGCTTCTACTTCTTCAGTTCCTCCATCCAAAAAAGCTGAGATTTTTCTCTCAGCCCCACCTTACCACTTCCTATATGCTATCTACTGTCATGCCCCACCTCGACCCGCAAGGATGACGGGACCACTGGAGCTCTTCTTACTGCAGTTTATTCCAGGACTTTATTCACTTTCTCTCCCTCTCCCTCTCTCCTCGGGCAAACCTCTCCCAGCCCTTACGTAGGCATGGGCTGCCAATCACGGATTGCCAGGTGGGCATTGCCCATAGGTCCACGCATATGCAAGCAGCTGATAATCATTGCGTGATCATAGCATAAGTCAGGCCTTAGCCAACTCAGGAGTTGATTATACATCTCCATCAGGTGTGATTCCATGCAGCTCGCTACAATCTACCTTCAGTCCTCCAAACCTCTATGGTTAACTAGTAACTGGCTCTGCCCTCTGACTTCAAGAAAGCTTTATTTATCAGTCAGAACACAATGAAAATATCACACAAATGTCCTCTGGTCATCTCTGTTTACTTATACTTCAATGATGGGCCTGTCTCCCTTCCTTCCAGCTTCTTCAGCTTGCTTCCAAATCATCCCTTTCCTTCTCCAGCTGCGCACTGAAGAAGTACACATTTGCCAGTGCTGATCACTTTCATAGTAATGCAAAAGGAGTCTGAAGGCCTAGTGCAGGCGGAGTATTATAAGTACTAAAGGCCTAGTGCAGGCGGAGTATTATAAGTACTAAAGGCCTAGTGCAGGCTGACTATTATAAGTACTAAAGGCCTAGTGCAGGCGGAGTATTATAAGTACTCCAGAAAAGTATAAATAGAAAGTTAGGTCTGCTACCAAAAACTTCAGCTAATGTGTTCCAAAGCCAAAGACAAATATATTTTTGGATTATGAATGCTGTTACTCCCTTCCATTAGCCTGAATCATTAAGAATACAAAATAGCGCTGCAAACATGCTCTCCTCAGTGAAATACAATTCCGTTTCTCTGCTGTTGTGCTGACTTCTCTTTGTCCTTTCTATATCTACTCTGGCTCGACCCCATCACTCATCTTTTCCCCAGTGCCCTATATGCTAGCCCATACACCCGCTTTCTATCGGTGGCTGGCTCCTGGTTTGGGTTTGTTTGTTTTGTTTTGTTTTTTGTTTTTGAGCTCCCTTCTTTCAAGTCAGTATTTCACTATGTAGCCTGTTTGCTCTAGAATTTGTGGCAATCCTTCATCTCTGCCTCCCCATTGCTGGCTTCTAAGAGCACCTGGCTTTTTTGTTTTCTCTGGTCCTCTTACTCACCCTGTCTCTTCTGAAACCTGCTCTTCCATGATACTCTTTAGTTCTGTCCCCCAACTCTAATGGTGCCCAAGATGAGTTTCAGCCTTCTTCACTGTTTCATCCTCGAAGCTGGCACACTCCAAAGTTCTGCTGTTGACTCTGATTTCTTCACCCCATTCGTTCTTCCTCAGGAGCCTCACTTACAGACTTCAGTACTGCCTTTTGTAATTGTGGCACCCAGATAGTTCCCCAAATTTAGCTCCAGAGCCTTCAGGCAATTGAAGAGGTATTGTTAACAATACCTCTTCTGTTGTCTCCAGCTTATTTGTGGTGCTGAGAATGGGATCCAGAGCCTTGTGTATGCTAGATATCTGATCAACCAGTGAGCTACATCTCCAGCCCTTGGCGTCTCCCTGTGAAGTGTGGTGATAGTGGGAGATGAGTTGATTGGCTCTACCTATCATCAGAGAAATAGTTTACGTGCAAGGACTGGGTGCATATAGCTCAGTGGTAGAGCACTTAGCTGGCATGTGCATGGTCTTTGGTTCTATCCCTAGCACAGGAAGAAAAAAAAATGTGCCTTTTGATCTAATCCCTAAGGGAAAAAAATTCTGAAGGGGAAAAAGATGTGTCTGTTTTAGAATCAAGTATAAATTACCATTATAATGGGACTCACTTTAGCTTTATTTATAGTGATTTAAAGCTGGCAACAGTGGAACGAATGTTTCCATAAAATGTACTAAAAACAAGTTCATAAAATGTATGTAATAATAAAGTTCATAATTATAAAGAGTATAGTAAAGCAGAAGGTATTTATGATATATCTTAAAAATAGTATTTTGGCACTGAGGGTAACTTAGTGGTAGGGTGGTTGCTTGGTATGTATAAGGCCCTGTATTTGACCCAGTGAGTTTTTATTTATTTGTTTGTTTATTGGTCTCTCTGTGTAGTCCTGGTGTCCTGGGAAACTCATTGTATAGACCAGGCTGGCCTTGAACTCACAAAGATCCTCTTGCCTTTTCCTCCTGAGTGCTGGGGTCAAAGGCATGCACCATCATCCCTGGCTTCAGTAATTTTAGGTGGTAGGGTTGGGGGTGATATTCCAGAAGTCCCTTCTTACAGCAGTCTTCCCATCTTTGCCTCCTGAGTACTGGGATTACAGCCCACAGAATTTTGGGGGTGGGGTGGGACACTTTGTTTGTTTATTTGAGACAAAGTCTCACTATGTAACTCTAGTTGACCTGGAACTCACTTTGTAAACCAGACTGGCCTTGCACTCACAGAGGTTCACCTGCCTCTGCCTCCCAAGTGCTGGGGTTAAAGGCATGTGCCACTGTGCTGGTTATACTGTTTTTAATGCAAAGATTAAAATTCCAGAAAGAAGAAAAAAATCCTCACCTAAACTTGCTTTCAAGTGTTGCCATCGCTTTCTCAGGTTTGAAATCTGAGTCATTCTTGATTTTACCCCTCTTCCTCCATCTCTAGATACTAAGTCATAATGTTTCTTAAATTCCTCCTTGTGATCAAATTACTGCCATCATATCCTCCTACCCATTAAACCTAGATTGTTGCAGTAAGTTTTTTTACTTCTTCCTATTCCAGCTGCCATCACAGTCTAATTTCTCCAAGTTAATAGTTGTGTTCCCTGCTCAGTTGCCATTGCTCTGTTCCTTAGAGGTGACTCCTAAATGCACTTGGTTGACATTTGGAACTGGCTAGTTAGTCTTTCCTGCTTTTCCAGTCTTAGCCTCTCTTATTTATACAGCTTTGGATCCAACCAAACTACCTTCTTTTTTTTTTTTTTTTTAAAGTTTTGCTGTTTTCTACCATTATGATGTGGGAAAATAAGCTATTTTAAAAATACAATACTTAAGTCAGGCTCGCGGGTGACCTTTAACCCCAGCACCTTGTCACTGCCACGACTTTCTGTGTCCTTGTACCATGGGGGAAGACTGGGACGCTGTTCCCTGTCCAGGTCTGGCCCAGCTCAGGCCTCTTTGTACATTTTGAGAGATATGAGTACGCTTGGTGAAGGTTGCCTGAGGGTAAATGAGGTGGTTTTTAAGTTCTTGAAAAATTTGAGACTCAAAAAGAAAAGCCGTAAAAGAAGACAGCGGTGGTTCCCAGGAAAGCTCGTAGCTCAGTATAAAGGAGTAGAGCTCCACAGAAAACAGTCCTTCAGTCCAGTCTGAGCACAAAGGACTTTACTGTGCATTTACATTCTCCAGGCAACAAGTATTCCAAACTGCACTTCCTTTTGGGTTACGAGATCAATGACACATCAGTGTGCTTTGACCCAGTCCATAGGGTTAACCCGGGATTTGGGTTAGAAAGGAGCAAGTTTACTAACTTAAGGAAGAGCCTAGGGGCTGGAGAGATGGCTCAGAGGTTAAGAGCACTGGCTGCTCTTCCAGAGGTCCTGAGTTCAATTCCCAGCAACCACATGGTGGCTCACAACCATCTGTACTAAGATCTGGCGCCCTGCTCTGGCGTGCGGGCATACATCAAGGCAGAATGTTGTATACATAATAAATAATAAATAAATCTTTTAAAAAAAAGCAAGAGCCTATTTTGTAATAATTTTTATACTTTGAAATCTCTTAGATTTATAATTGCGCTTTTAACGGGTATTAAAACCAAGTGGTTCCAAGTTTGTTTGAAATTTCAAGTTCTTGCTTGATTTCTTCAGCGCCAGCAGAGACTTCAGAAGGAGCGTCTCATGAATGACTTCTCGTCAGCCTTGAACAATTTCCAGGCCGTGCAGAGAAGGGTGTCTGAGAAGGAGAAAGAAAGTATCGCCAGAGCAAGAGCTGGATCTCGTCTTTCTGTGAGTTCATTCCCAAGAGAAGGCCGTTGCAAGCCCAGAGTCTCCCCCAGGTGTTTTCCCTTTCCAACCATTGGTTCACTCTGTACCAAATGAGAGTCACGGGCAGAATCCTTTGTCCTTGGGTCTGCACTGAGGCAGACTTGCATGCGTCCATTTCCTACTCAAGACCCGACAGATTTTCAGAGTCCTGTGTCATCTTACAGATGCTGTTAGAGTGGAGGGATGTCACTCTTTGATCCTATAGCTAAGGCTCCCCGTGTTTTGTGTCTCTGGCATGGTTTTGGATAACAGCAGAGATAATGCCATCTGCTTTCTAGGCAGAAGACAGGCAAAGAGAAGAGCAGCTCGTCTCATTTGACAGGTAAAGAATCATTCATCCAGCCTGCTGGGTAGTGAATTTATTATTATTATCATTTTTTTATGTTTATGGAGCTATCACTTACATGTAATTTTATGCACCTTGTGAATGCCTGGTAACTATAGAGGCCAGAAGAGACCTTCGGATTCCTTGGAACTGGAGTTTCAGATGGTTGTGAGCTACCATGTAGGTGCTGAGTCAAACCTGGTCCTCAACACAAGCAACCAGTGCTCTTGACAGTTGAGCCATCTCTCTCCAGCCTCTTTGTGACTTATTTTCACTTTTTAAAAAATCAGAGCTGCGCATAATGGTGCACAACTCCTTTAATCCCAGCACTTAGGAGGCAAAGGCAGGCGGATCTCTGTGAGTTTGAGGCCAGCCTGGTCTATAGAGTGAGTTCCAGGACAGCTAGGGCTACACAGAGAGACCTTGTCTCAAAATGAAATAAAATAAAAGTGAAAAGTTAAAAAGGTCAGGGAGGGGCTGGAGGGATGGCTCAGCAGTTAAGAGCACTGGCTGCTCTTCCAGAGTTCAATTCCCAGTAACCACATGGTGGCTCACAACTACCTATAATGAGATCTGGTGCCCTCTTCTGGCCTACAGGCAGGATACTGTATAAATAAATAAATAAATAAATAAAAAATAAAAATAAATAAAAAAAAAAAAAAGGTCAGGGAGTTGAGCCAGTCACAGTAATGCATTCCTATAACCAGGCAGGAGGATCGAGAGAGTTGGAGGATAGCCTACACTACAGCGCTTGACACTCAAGTAAGTAAATGAGTAAATAGAGTTAGAGAGACGACTCAGTAGTTAAGAACAGAGGACCAGGGTTTAGTTCCCAGTACTCATATAGAGGCTGACAACTGTCTGTAGTCCAGTTCCAGGGGATCCAGTGCTATCTTCTAGCTACCAGCATGTACACACATGGTATACATACATACACGCAGACAAAAAAAAAGTAAAGTAAAAAACAGCTGGATATTGGAGCTGCAGAGATAGCTGAGTAGTTAAGAGCACTGGCTGTCTTCCAGAACACTGGGGTTCAATTCCTAGAACCTACACTGTGGCTTACAACTCTTTGCAACCATCAGTGCCAGGAGAGCTCTTGCCCTCTCCTGGCCTCCTTGGGCATGGTACCTGAAGTAAGCTTTAGGCTAGCCAGGGCTATATAGTGATCTGTCTCCAAAAATAGGGAAAAGGATTACATAGGAACTCACTATGTAGACCATATCTGTTAATTTGGAACTGAAGTGGCTTGTCACATATGTATTAATCTCTCCCACTACACTGTGGGTGAAGAACAGGCTTTATATATTATATAGGTGAAGTATGATTTATCCGTATTGTTGAAAAAATGCACAAGGGCTAGAAAGATGGCTCAGTGGGCAAATGCACATGCTGCCAAGGGTGGCAGCCTGGATGTCACATGGTAGAAGGAAAGAACTGAGTCCCAGAGATTGTCCCCTGACCTCCACTGGCTTGTACATGCACGTGCGAGCACAAATTAAAACAAATGTACTGGGCATGGTGGCACATGCTCCTGGGGAGGCCAAGACAGGCAGGTCTCTGGGTTCAAGACTATGGTCTAAATAGTGAGTCTATGTAATCCCCCCGATTTTTGGGGACAGGTTACTGTGTAGCCCTGACTGGCCTGAAGCTTGCTTTGTAAACCAGGCTGACCCTTAAATCAAGGAGATCCTCCTGTCTCTACCTCCTGAGTTCTGGAATTAAAGGCATGTACCACCACACCCAGCCTATACATGTAATGATTTTTTAAAATTTATTTTATTTTTATTCTATGTGCCTTGGTGTTTTGTCTGTATGTATTGTGCATGAGAGTGTTGGATCTCTTGGAAGTGTAGTTACCTTTACAGACATTTGTGAGCTGCCATGTGAGTGCTGGGAATTGAACCTATGTCCTCTGGAAGAGCAGCCAGTGCTCTTAACCACTGAGTCATCCCTCCAGATCATAATGATACTTTTTAAAGAGTCAGAAACTATATAATATTGAATTCTCCAAGTAATTTTTAATAAGTAGCATACTTTTCTTCTAAGTACTTGAAAAAATCAAGTTGCAAACATTTCTGTTAGCCTTTAGTTTGGTTTTCTGTGAGGTAGAGTCTGTCCTAAAAGAGTCTCAAGGAACTTCCTGCCAGATGTGCTCCTCACAGGTGAGTTGGGAAACCCTGTTTGATGGCGGAGTCCACTGTCCTCCACTTTTCCTCCATTAATTTACTGCCCCTGGACTCAGCTTGTGCTCTGGGTGTGTCCTGGAGAGCTGGGTCAGTGCACTTCGAGTTTAAACCCCTGGATACGTCCCTCGTCTAGTAAGTCCTAACAAGACTGCAAAAAATGCCCCTAAGTGGGAAAGGCAAGGAGGCCTGTCCTCCATAATTCTGTGGCAATTTTATTTTATTTTGTATCGCATCCTTGTCTCTGGAGAGGAAATATGGCCCTCAGAGATCTTGCATTGCTAGCAGAAGAGTTGGCTCCTGGGTAATGTCTGTCTAGGTCCTGCTGTCAGCAGAGATGTAGTTATGTTTCCTCGTGCCTTAGAGAGAAGGAACCAACTGGAGTACTTGTCTCTCTGTAGCCATGAGGAGTGGAACCAGATGCAGAGCCAGGAGGATGAGGCAGCCATCACTGAACAAGACCTGGAACTTATTAAAGAGAGGGAGACGGCGATTCGGCAGCTGGAGGTAAGAGGCAGGGTGTGGCTTTTGTTTGACTTGGGCATCTGCAGATGTTTGGAGATTTTTTGCTGGATTAGTATGAAAAGGGCTGGATTGACTCTTTGTGTACTTTATATTATCAAAATTGACCCAGCGTCATCCCTGGGGGAAACCAGCTCCTGGACTGTTTGTCTTCCACATGTTCCCCAGGCAGCAGTCCTATAGAAGCCATTTGAGTTCTCTAGTCCAAAGTCCTAGTGGTCATGACATTGGCGTGCTCCACGTAGAGCTGTCACACTGAGATTGTGTCCACTTCAACACTCCAGTTTAGGCTTGATCCAGTGTAGGATCTTACTAGTTCTCAGGTAACGTGTGCAATTAATATTGCTTGATGGGTGGGTCTCATGCCATCTGTTCTACAGTATTAAGCAGCAATAGAGTTTTCTGTTAGTGGGAAAGGTGTAAACACATCTTTAGGGAAGGAAAGAAATCTTCTAGCATGTTGCTTAATGTGAGTTAATTTTTTTTTTGTCTTCCTTAGGCTGACATTTTGGATGTCAATCAGATATTTAAAGATTTAGCCATGATGATCCATGACCAAGGTGACCTGATAGGTACGTACTAATTAATACCTCTAACCTTGGGGTGAGTACAAAGGTCAATAAGATGGGTCACCTGTGGACTTAAAATTTAGTAATCTCTCTCTCTCTTTTTTTTTAAGGTTACTGAATTCATTTTCTTATAGAGTTAACTGTATAGGTCAAAGATCTGTCAGCACCCCAGCTTTTAGCTCCAAACTCTTGAAGGATTATGGGGTTAGCAACTTTTGAGGCAGAGTTTCTCTGTAACTTTGGAGCCTGTCCTGGAACTCGCTCTGTAGAGCAGGCTGGCCTCAAACTCACAAAGATCTGCCTGCCTCTGCCTCCTGAGTGCTGGGATTAAATGTGTGCACCACCACTGCCCAGTGGGGTTAGTAACTTTTAAAAGCTTTTATTTTTTTTTTTTGAGACAGGTTGAACCCTGTATAGGTGAATCACATTCTTAGTAACCTCTTGCTATTAAATATTTCAGTATTCATGAAGAATGGGGATGTTCTCTTATCAAGTTACCTGTAACCTCAGCACTCAGGTGGAGGGTCAGGACTTCAAGGCCAGCGCCAGCTGCGTGGCATATTGCTGAGACTGTTGAGGCCAGCTTAGGCTACATGAGAGCCTATCTCAGAAAATTAAATGAAAAGAAGTAAATTTTAATTTCATGATTGGGTGGTAGTGAAATTAAGATCTTGGCATCAAATCTGTTCCGAGGGGCTGGAGAGATGGTGCAGCAGCTAAGAACAGTAGCTGCTCTTCCAGAGGACTCAGGTTTGTGCCCAGCACCTATACAGCAGCTCACGCTTATCTGTAAGTTCAGTTCTAAGGGGTTCAGGCCCTCTTCCAGGCTCCAGACATGCACACAGCACACAGACATACATGCAGATAAAACACCTGCATACATTTTAAAAAAAGAAGGGAATTGTTTTGTTTACAGTATTGAAATTTCTGAATGTGCTGAAATGTGCACTGTATTTTTTACAGATAGCATAGAAGCCAATGTGGAAAGCTCAGAGGTGCATGTGGAAAGAGCCACTGATCAGCTGCAGAGAGCTGCTTACTATCAGGTAAGTCAACACCCAAGAAAGCCTCTCTGTGCTGTAGACTCACTGAACAACTAGGCTGTGTTGACACACTGCAGGCAGTTGCAGCCCTTTGCCTGGATTTAAGCTGGAGGCAGGCAGTCATAATTTGCAGCCCCAGTCCCATTTTTAGTATTTATCTTTGCACCAACACTATCAAAGCTTGAATAACTTATACAGAAGTTGTGTGAATGCAAAATTAGTCTCATGAGTTAGCTTGATGCCTAAATCTAGCATGATGCTAATCTTACATCGTAAACATCTGGGCTGTTGTTGGGGGAGTAAGAGCTACAGGGAAAGTGGAGCTTCAGAGACACCTTACGCTGACTGCTGGTTCTGAGCATGGACGGCTTAGAATCAACTGTGGCAGCTCTTTGTAAACAGGCTTAACCATGAAGGGCATTCTTCTGTCTTTAGGACTTCATGAATCATTTTGGGATTTTTTGTTTGCTTGTTTGTTTTATGAGTTAGGGTCTCACTGTGTAGTCCTGACTGGCCTCGAACTTGCAGAGATCCTCCTGCTTCAGCTTCCCAAGTGCTGGGGTTAAAGTCATGTGACACTGCACCCAGCTCTTTCTCGGAGTCTGCAACTCAGGTTTTAGTTATGGAAAAGGAAGTCCTTATTCTCTCTCATCTGGTGTTGCATGGCTCTTTAAAAGTAGCTTGCATTTTAGTCATTTCTGTATTCCTGGGCTATTCTGGGGCGGCTGTATTTTATCTGTTAATATGCTTGAGGAAGTTTTGTTTTGTAATAATATTTCCTTGAAAAGTGATAACTTTAGTTTACAGCAGTAATTGAGTAATCACTTCTACTCAGTGTTGTGTTATGTGGGAATTAAGAGAGGTTAGTGAGGCTATAGCAGAAAAGGAGTTTGTGCTAAATGTTAAATGAGAAAAACTTCAAACGTACAGTATGTATGATCCAGTTATAACAAACATATAACAAACCAACAGTGTGCATGGATGAGCGAGCAGAAGGAACACAAGCCTTTAACCCAGCATCAAGAGGCAGAGGCAGTAGATCTCTGTAGATTAAGCTAACATAGCCTGTAGAGAGAGCTCCAGCCAGCCAAGCCTACATAGTAAGACCCTATTTCAAAGACAAACAAAACACCAGAGAACAGAAAGAAATAGAATCATGTTAACAGTCTTATCTAAAGAAAAAAATCTTTTTTCCTACTGCCTGTATGTTTTACAGTGAACATCCTATTTGTACTAGGTGTAAAATAGTTACTATAATACTCAGGGCCTAGGGAGAAGGCCCAGTGGTCCTGACTTTCAAATCCTCAGACCCTTGTAATTCCAGCCATGGACGGTAGAGGGGAATCTAGGAGCAAGCTAGCCAGTGTGAGACAAGCCAGATCAGCAATGACTCCGAGAACAGAGGTGTAGCTCCTCTGTGAAAATGTGTGTGCAAACAATTTAACTTGTACTACTGCTGAGAACTGATGGCTTGGGGTTTGGAAGATGTTTGCATATTTGTGCATGGTAAGAGTTAATTATAGGTTGGGGATGTGGCTCGGTAGTAGAGCACATACATACCTAGTGTGTGCAAGGACCTGGGTTCAGTCCCAGCAGGGAAATAGGAAAATGTTATTATGAATTCAAGGAGGCAGATTATGATACACTCTTGGAATCTTAGGTATAAAAATTTTTCCTTGTTTCATGAGTGTCTTTAAATATTTCTTTCCTCAGAAAAAATCTCGCAAGAAGATGTGTATCCTCGTGCTTGTCCTGTCAGTAATTCTTACGGTCTTGGGAGTGGTTATCTGGTTTGCTTCCAAGTGAGGTGTGCTTGCCTCAGAGCCTTCTCCTGCCGAGTTGTTTTCAAGAGCAAGTGCTCGAGGGAATCTTGCCAGAACAAACTGACCACAGAAGAGAGCGTGAACCAGAGTGTCCTGTGATAATTTAGCTAGAAACTAACTACTAACTAGTCCTTGGAATTAGTGACCCATGGAGACAGTATTTATCAATTTATGCATACATCCTATTGATTTCTCAGATAAGGAATTAACTATGTGTAGTTTCCTTTCTCTTGTATTTTGATTGCCCTGTATCCCAAGTGTTTATTGACAGTTCCATTGTGGATGTTCTTTTTGACAGGTGACACTACAGTCTTATGATGTTAGGGTTTTTTTGTACATATACAAACTTTACCTTTTTATGAGCATCTTGAGATAAATTTCCTTCCGGAGCCAGCCTATTGAGATCTGAGAAACTGTACAATATGCCAGCAATTTTTATTTAACATTTTGATTTGAGTTTCCGGGGGGATCTGATCTCTGTTTTGCAAGATTTTGGCAGTATGTGTAACTGGGGAATAAGAACCCTGCACCTGTGACTGCAGATGAAATGGAAAGAGCCTGTCTGTCAGAGTGGGCCCATTGCCAGGGCGCGGATGAAAGTCTGGGTTTAAGTTAAATTGACTTCATTGTCTGCTGGTGTCATTTACAGAGTCCATTCCCGCACACTAAGTCACCCACTCCAGTTGTAAAAAGATTCGTTTCATTAACACTGTTATAAGCAGTCGGGCCCTCTTCCGCCTGTCTGCACAGAAAGGGAGAATTAGGCACAGCATGATTTTGGCAGCCGATGGGAGTTGTTTGGAATGACTCTGTCCTGTCGTTCACTTGTGGCTTACATTCCGGTGAGTGATAAATGCTGCTGTCAGAGGCTGACCAAAGCCTGGTAAGGGTTACCTGGCTTTGATGGCAAGATTTTAAAATTCAGACTGAAGTGGGGTTTAAAACTTAGGTCTGTGAACCTACTGATAAAGCAAAGAAAAGATTCATTTTTGTAAATAATACTGGTTTAGTGATGTTAGACTTAGCCTAATTTATGAACAAGAGATCAAACTCTGCATAGTTTTAGACAAAAACAGTTTTAATAAAAGGTTGCTGTCTTGTAATATAAATGTTGTCCACTGCCCTTTTTCACAGGCCTAGAACAGTAGAGAGAGTGTAATTGGTTTAGGCGTTCAGATAAATGTGAATCGAGGCCGAAAACGTCAGCTCATCCTTCAGTGCATTGGAGGACTTGGCTACTGTTGGTATATTTATGTTCATTTCTTCTATTCCTCTTAATGTTACTTATTCTTATTCTACACTAATGTGATCGGTAGGGAAATAAGGGCCCAAATGCGTAAGTTTCTTTGCACTTTTGCACCATCCCGCCTACTTCATACAAATAAACATTTAAAAGCTTTTGTAGTTATTTTTTGAGTTAACGTCCTAATGATGTAGGTAACGTGCTGCCATGAGGATGCAGCCCAGCAAGGAGACCGAGAACAGGTAAGGATTAGCTCGGCAGTGGAGCAGGCATTGCTGCCTTTCTGTGAAAACCAGGACAGAGAGCAAACTGTGGTTTGCACATACTTCTAATCCAAGAACCTGAGGGGACAAGACAGGAAGGTTATGAGTTCAAGGCCAGGCTGGGGTACCTAGAAGATTTGAGATCAGGCTCTGTGTTTAAGAAAGAGAGGGAGAGGAAGAGAAGACTGCTGTCTGCATAACCAGTGACCCACATGGCAGCTGCAGAGAAGCCCCTGTTCTCAAGTCTGGTCTTGGATACATCATTTGTGACAGTCCAAGAAATAAAAAAAAAGAGATCTATTGTGGCAAACTATTGGGAACAATGAAGTGGCTGCTGTAATTCCATAATACCGTGTTATCTACTGAGTGATGGTTATCATGGCGGCCATGGGAACAAATAGGAACTTGCTCTAGAGTTTGTGGCAGTTGTCAAGAAGCTCTAATAAACCTGTTCCTAGAATCCTGCTTTGTGCCTGATGATCTCTGGAGGCACCATGGTTAAAGGGTGGCGAAGCTGTGGTCCCCCTACCAGAGATTCCGCTTTCATTAGTTTGGTATATTTCCTAGGCGCAGGAATCTGTTAAAGCTCCACATGTATACTGTGTGTAGCCAGGGAGAGAACCACTGTTTGCAAGTCCAAAACTAGAGTGGGGCGGGAAAGACCTGAAGAATTCCCCACCAGTAACTTGCTGACGGTATTTAGACACATCGCCTAGCCCATAAGCCCCATGTTTTCTCAACTGCTCTATTTTTAAAAATCGTAATTTATTGATTCTTTGGGAATTTTACAACACCCCCCAACCCACTCACTTCCTATTCCCTCCATATCTACTCGTCACCCTTAGTGTCCCCCACCCAAAAGAAAATTAAGAGATAAAATAAATTCAAAACAAACAGCAACAATAAAATACGTCACTCCTCTGTCTTTCCTGTCTCTCCATCATCTTTGTTCATCTTAGTGGCATCAAGAGCTGTGATGTGGCATGCTATTGACCCTTTTGTCCAAACAGCTTCACTTGCAAATGTTCATTGTAATGAGTTGTTGGTCTGGTTCAAGCCGTCTGGCTTTTGGTACACCATCAACACTGGACCCCCACCTAAAGTCCTCTCAGATATCCTGATGTTGCCCAGAGTCATGGAGATCCTTTGGCTATGGTTCCACAGGACAAGTCTCTTCACGAGTTTCAACAGGTCATAGATGGGGTAGATGTTGGGGTGGGCCAATTCAAAGCACTGGATGTGGGCTTGGGTGGGGACTGAGTGATCAGTCCAGTCTTCTTTTTCACTATAAAATCCTTAAGACAACAGATGTATAGTCTGAACATACAATTTACAGATTTATTCCTGTATTCCTTTCCATTTTGCACCTCCTGTTCAGCTTCCTGTATTGAAATTGGAATGTTCTAGGATTGCTGGGTACTCTGACACTTTCTTAAAAAGAAAAATAAATGTTATGTATATGAATGTTTTGCCTGCATGTATGGCTGTGTACCATGTGCATGATGGTACCCTTAGAGTTTAGAGCAAGGGTCAGATCTCTGGAACTGATGTTACAGACGATTGTGAGCCACCATATGGGTGCTAAGAACGGAACCTTGATTCTCTACATAAGCAGGAAACACTCTTAACTGCTGAGCCAACTTTTCAGCCCCTCTAGTAGTCTCTTAGTGCTACATGGAGTAAATAAAAGTATTCTGGCCACCTCATTGGTAATGTTTCACAATAAGAATTTGATAAATATTAGACTGGTGCTCTCAGAGCAGGGGTGCAGGCATATGTGTCCATGTGTGCATACCCACATGCACATAAGACTTTGGAGAGTGTCAACCACTCAGTGTGCAGTCTGTGATAAACTTGTACTGCTTTGTACCATTGGACAGAGACATCAAAGTGAAGTTACCAGGCAGGCATGGTAATATAGGAAATGAATGCTAGGACACCGAAGCAGATGGATGACCATGAATTCAAGGCTGTCCTGGCCTATTCAGCAGGGCTACATAGAAAGACCCTGTTTTTGTTTTGTCAGTGTGTGTGTGTATGTGTGTGTTTTGTTTTTTTAAGGAAGGAAAAGAAGCTAAATTACCATTCAGTCTGCAAAATAAATCACTGAGCCCCTCGCATTCCACTATTTTGTTTGTCTTTTATTTTCCCTTCAGAGACTGCCCTAGTCGTGGGAACGAAGCTTCTGCTTTTGGTCACTTAGTGCAGACTGTACAGCTCAAGTCGCATCCAGGTCCTCTGGAAGAGCAGCCAGTGCTCTTAACCACTGAGCCACCTCTCCAGGCCCCAAGTCAGGATAGGTAGGACTATGTAGAGAGACCCTGTCTCAAAAAGTAAAGTAAGACAAAATGAAATACAAAAAAAAATTATTAATACCCCCATTCTGCTTTGTGACCCAAAGACCGAGCTGATAGGGGGGAAAATCCCAATTCCAAACTTGACCTCAAGCACTGGCTGCTCTTCCAGAGGACCTGAGTTCCATTCACAAGAACCACATGGTGGCTCACTGCCATCTGTAATAGGATCTGATGCCCTCTTCTGGCATAAAGATATACATGGAGATAGAGCACTCATATACATATAATAAATTTTTTTTTTTAAATCCAGCTTGATGTAACATTGCAGTTACATCTTGAAACTTGGAGACTGATCCAGAGGAAAGTCTCTTAAATAGGTTTATTTAATTTTTTTTAACTGTCTAGCAGTCCTTTTCTTAATAAATAATTCTCCAGAATTTTTGAGATAGGATCTCAAGAAGCTTAGACTGTGTAGCTGAGTCTGTCTTCTGGAATTCCTAATCGTGCTACTTCTACCTCCCTTAGTGCTGGGATTTCAGGCACGTGCTACCACACCCTTCCAAAATTTGTTTCCTAAAAGAAAACTGCCAGGTCATCATGCCAGGTTTCTGCGGAAGTGTAAAAGGGACATCGGCTGCATACTAGCAATGTACGTCTGTGAGGAACCCATGAGAATAGTGACAGCCTGGCCTTTGACTTTATGTAGACTCAGGTTTGAATCCCATCCTTGTTTTAGCGTGAGGCTGGATAGCGCACTCAGCCTCTCCTGGAATCAGTGCATCTTGAATATTGGAAATAATACCATGTGCGACGACCATATGAAATATATACTTTCCGTTAGCACTCAAAAGACAAAGCCATTACAACCAGCAAGGGAGGGGCTTAGAGGAAGATGGCAACACTAATGCTTCCTTGTATAGTATAGTCACTATGACCCAAGTAGAAAAATCCTAAGGGGCTTTTATTAACCATTTGACCTATGCCCAATGAAACTTAGAACATCTTTTACTGTATGGGCCTGCGCCTGGCTGCACTTTGTCCAAAGTTTTCATAAACAGCCTACATAATCTCTGACACAGACTCCTAGTAACCTAATGATGCCCTCAAGCCTCAGAAACTACTGGTGCTGGAGAGTGAACCAGTGACCTCATTAGTGCATGTTGAGCATTCTTACCATTGAGCTATAACACTCCGGACTTGGATGAGAAAGGACAAATGAGTAAGGATGCGGCTTTTGGATGCAGCTTTCCGGAGGAGGGCTGGAACAAAAACGGAATGAGCAATCACTTCTCTCTCTAGCGATCACTTGCTTATCTCTAGCTTCTGGAAGCGCGAAAGGCTGGGTGCTGAGAGTTAATGCAGATTGCAGAGCTCAAAAGCTTTTGGAGGAGAAGCGGGCGGGAAACCGACAAGCCGCTTCAGACCCAGAGACCAAAGAGAACCCAGCACAGGGCGCACACTTCAAAATAAAAATCACCACCAGAGGCGCCCCCGAGAGCGCGCTTGCGTTGTGCGTGAGTGCGTGCGTGCGTGCGCACAGGCTGCTGGGAGGCCGCCTCTTCCCTTTCGGCCTCCCAGTTTCCCGGCGTGCTTCGGGCCCGCCAAATGGGAGGGGGAGACGCAAGATGGCGGCAGCCGCGAACTCCGGCTCCAGCCTCCCACTGTTCGACTGCCCGACTTGGTGAGTGTCGGGGCTGCTGGGGCTGGAGCGGCCTGGCGTGGGCTAACCGGGGCAGGAAGGGAGGCTGGGTTTTTTTGTTTGTTTGTTTCTTTTTTTTTTCTGAGACGAAACGAACGGCTCCAAAGGAGCCTGGAATGATTGAGGGAAAACTGTCCGCTGCGAGGGGCCGGGCGACGTGTGGAGGAACCGGGGCCCAGGCTCCGAAGAAGCCCGAGGTTGGGGGGCTCGAAGGCATTCACTTGAGGCAGCCCTTGGGAGATCAGCCGCTCTCCGAGGTGCTTCAGGCCTTGGCTCCTAACTTGCCCCAACTCATTGAGAGCCTGGTGCTCTCCCGGAGCATCATACCTGGGCCCCGTGGTGAACGTCCCGGGCGCGCACGAGCAGGCTTCCCTAGCCGGGCCCGACCTGATGCTGCATCCCTCCGTGGCTGCTGCATCCTCAAGGCGGTGCTGACCCTCCTCCCGCGGACTGGGAGCTCCCCGAGGGCAGGGATGGCGCGGAACTAGCCCCTTGTTCTCGGTGACCAGACCAGCACGAAGGTCGGTACAAAAGACACCAGGAGTTGCTGGAATACATCCTTTTCATCCCTCGGGAAGTACATAGGAGTAGTAAGGTTGTTTAAGCTTTGAGTAGGGTGCAGGATGGATAAATACGCATTGCTTTGCATGAGGATGCCCCCCGAGTTAGAGCCCTTTCTGCTGTTGCGGCTCCTCGCGGTTGTTAACATGTTACTTGTCGGTCTTCTGTTACATTGAGACCTTCAAGGGCAAAACCCACGCGTCCTTCTCAGCTCCTAGGCCCGAGTCACGTACATCATAGGATATCCAGAAAATACATTTTGGCTTTAATGTTCATTGTAACCTGTTTCTCGAACAAAATGGGCTTTTGTCCAAAGCACTGCCCTTTCAGCTAGTGCCATAAAATGTTGGAGCAGAACCGTGAGATGACTGTGGAATCTTCAATTAGACAGACACGGTATGTTTCTTCTGTGCAAATGTAAGGGCCCTGGAAGCAAATGAATGTTTGGCTGTTTTCTGGATTTCTTTAAGCCTTAAAAAAAAAAAAAAAAAAACATATCCATTTGCTTCAGCCTACAAATTCTTTATCCACACCGGTCCCTGGCTGCACTGATTTCAAATTTGGGCCAGCCAAATATAAAGAGACTCTTTGAGATCACCTGTCATTAATTGTCAGGTGACTTGACATGCACACATCCCCTTTGGATAATAAAGCGAAGTATAGAGAAAAGTTCGGTTGTGTTTTTGTAGAAAGACCTGTTCAAGATACTTGATTTAGGGGGCATGAGTTTGATTTGCCCTAGTTCCCCAATTACACATCTGATTTGGTCTCAAGAGTTCATGGGGCAATAGATTCTGCTTAGTTTTGTGGTGAGACTAATATCGATCAGTCCCCAAACTAATTTTTGTTATTGTTTGGTTGGTTTAATATTTGTTTATTTGGGGGCAAGATCCTGGCTGGTCTGGAACTTGCTATATAAACTAGGATGGCCTTGAACTTAGTGATCCTCCTGATGGGAATTCAGATGTGTGCTTCTGTGCCCAGCAAAACACCTGGTGTATTCTGTCTTCATTAGAGTAAAACCCCAGGTTAAACCAGGCATAGTGGTGTATGCCCTAATCCCAGCACAGAGAAGGTGAAGGTAGGAGGCTCAGATGTTCAAGGTCATTCTCAGCTACAAACCCACTAGGGTTTGAGGCTAGCCTGGGATATATGAGACCCTGCCTCAAAAAAAAAAGCAAAAAGAAGAACCCTCTCTAGGTGAAGAGACATACTTATACCCTGAGCTGCTTTCTCTCTGAAGTGCATACATAGCCAGTGTTAAAATGCAGCGGGGTTTTTTTTTTTGGGGGGGGGGGGGTCTGCTCTAAATTCAGATCCACCAAAATCTCCTCTGGAACAATTGAATCACTTGGGAAGAAAGTGTCAAAGGTAGAAAGAAGATCTCACAGTGAAGTACGTGACACTTCTGTTCGAACACGAGCTAATTATAGGCTGGCAGGAAAGCCACGATGTTGAATGGGGTAGGGACAGTAAAAGGCATTTATGGACTCATCCTGAAAAATGCTTCTTTTTCCTCTTCTCTTCCAGGGCAGGCAAGCCCCCACCTGGCTTGCATCTGGATGTAGTGAAAGGAGACAAGCTAATCGAGGTATTGAAATACACCCCCGTTCTAGAGGTTTTCACCAGTGACTCACTTTCCCACCCTTCTCCTTTGCTTGTTTTCAGCAATGCTATTTTCTTCTTTGTTTTTGTTTTTTAAGGATTTTTGTTTGTTTTAAGACAGGGTCTTTCTGTAGTCCTGGCTGTCCTGGAGCTCCCTATGTAGACCAGGCTGGCCTTGAACTCACAGAGATTTGCCTGTCCCTGCCACCCAGTGCTATGATTAAGTGCGTGCCACCACACCAGCTTGGTTTGTTTGTTTGCTTGCTTTTTTTTTTTTGGGGGGGGGGGGTTGTTCTTTGGTCCCCTGTTGAAAGCTCATGGGACTGGGGGTGTGTATGTGATAGAGTGGCTGTCTAACGTTTGAACAACCTTTTTAGATTCCGTCTGCAGCACTCAACACTCTCCTCTCCCACGACACTCAGTGTTTCATTATTTCTCTCACCTTGCAAATGGAGATAGCTTTTAACAGGTCATGGGCCTGCAGGGCCCAGACAAACTGGGATACATAGTTTACAATAACTGAGGAAATTTATGATATAAATTGAGTTTAAAATTGAAGCTGCTTCTATGAGATTAAGGGTTAGTTCCTTTGGGATGGTATGGTTAGGTAGGGCACTT
Source organism: Alexandromys fortis (assembly GCF_014885135.2). Classification (NCBI taxonomy): domain Eukaryota; kingdom Metazoa; phylum Chordata; class Mammalia; order Rodentia; family Cricetidae; genus Alexandromys; species Alexandromys fortis. The sequence continues at coordinate 8,920,431 of NW_026067894.1, forward strand.
GTCAAAAAAGAAAACGAAATGGAACTGAAATCTGTTCGTTTAAAACTAAGGGTAGAAACAAAGTATGCTGGCAGACACCTTTAATCTCAGCACTCGGGAGGCAAAAGAAGCAGGTCTCTGGGAGTTGAAGGACTATACATTGGGTCCCTGACTGAGAAAAAACAAGAGAGACAGAATCAATCTCTCTCTCTCTCTTTCTCTACACACACACACACACACACACACAGACACACAGACACATAAATAAAATTATAGTTAAATACTATAAAGGAAATTTTTGTTGGAATTACAGCTTCTGCACAGGTTTTTAGAGTCTCTATCACACCAAACTCTGAAGTGCAATGATTAGCTGTTAGGTTGTATTAGGGTTTTGTTGTTTGATTGGTGTTGAGACAAGACCTCGCTATGTAGCACTGGTTGACCTGGAACTTACAGAGATCCGCCTGCCTCTGCTTCTCAAGGACTGGGATGTTATTCTTCTGTATTTGAGATAAAGTTCCACTCCTATAGCCCATAGTGGCCTGGAACTCACTGTGTACCCTGGCCGGTTTCAGAGTCTTAGGTAGTCAGTCCTACCCCAGTCTCCCAAGTGCTGGGATCGTGTGAGTCATCATATCAGGCTTATTTGTGTTAACATATATAGTTATGTACCAAGAAAGAGGTAAGTCCACTGGTTTCATAACTAGACATTAGTTTCAAAGCTCTGTTAATAAAAGTAATCCCCCCCCCCTCCCCAGGCAGGGTTTCTCTGTAGCTTTGGAGCCTGTCCTGGAACTAGCTCTCGTAGACCAGGTTGGCTCGAACTCACAGAGATCCGCCTGCCTCTGCCTCCCGAGTGCTGTGATTAAAGGCGTGTGCCACCACTGCCCAGCTCTAAATGTAATTCTTTTTTTCTTGGTGTATATAATAAACATACAGATGCTAGCTTGAAAAGTGAGGAGTCTTAGGAGTGGGGTGGGGTGGCATAGCAGGAGAAATGGCCTGTCTCCTACAGCCCCTTTGAGTTCTTTTATGGAAAAGATCTTTCATGGAAGGGGGCATCTCAAATGGATATTCTAGGAACTAGTTTAATTAAAAGTATCTGGAAACCTCTTTTACTCCAGGTGGTTCCATAGGAAAAATTTTTGTTGCTATGTAGACTAATGTGAAATTTGAAGACAGAAATCTGATTTGTGTGCTGGAGAGCTGTCTCAACATGTAAAAGGCTTGCTATACAAGCCCAACAGCTTGAGTTGGATCCCTGGAACTCATCTAAATGTGGAAGAAAAGAACCAACTACACAAAGTTATCCTCTGACCTCCTACACTGCCTGTTTCCTCCAGTATACACAGAAACAGAGAAATAATAATAATAATAAATTAAAAGATAAGATTTATTTTGTTACTAAAACTCAGTAAATCTGTAGTTTGCAATAAAAATAAGCATGCAAGGGACTGGAGAGATGGTTCAGAAGTTAACCATCAGAGGTTCTTCCAGAAGTCCTGAGTTCAATTCCCAGCACCTACACGGTGGCTCACGACCATTTATAGTTAGATATGGTGCCCAATTCATGCAGACATACATGCAGGCAGAACACGATCTACATAATAAATTAAGTCTTTCAAAGGGCCTTTACCTTATTCAACACCCTATGATTATTGGTCTCCATCTGCTGGTATTGTTCTTATCTTTCAGTTCTACATGTGCTGAGTTGCACACTATTGTGAAATTATAATCCATATATAGCAATTAAAAGAATAGGCCTGAGATGTGTGTGTGTGTGTGTGTGTGTGTGTCTGTGTCTGTGTGTATTTTCCCAGGCTAGTTAGTGATTAGACAAGGGCCTCGTGCATTCTGGGCAGTGTTCTGCTGCTCAGCTGTACCCCTTAGCCTAGGTGTATTTATTTTAAGGATTTAGATTTGATCAGCACTTGATACTAACCGAGCTATCTATATCCTAGTCTTGTTTCAAGGCTTGTGATATATCGTGGTAGTTGGGTTGAAGAAGTGCAATATTAAAGCAAAAGCCATGAGTCTTTTAGGCCCAGTGTGTAAAGACACACTCTGAGTTATAACTCAGAGGCACATCTGGATAGTGGTCAGCCATAGCTAGCCAAAAATTACAGCAAGAGCATTGCATGATTGAGTCACTTTTTAACATACTTTCTTAGTTATAAGAAGTGTTTTTCATTAATATTCCCTTTTAACATTTCTGTGGTTGGTATGCTATTGATTGTGAATGTGTGCCTGTAATATGAGAAACCCCCCCAACTCAATCTCTAATGTCTTTTGCAGCCTAGAATCATTGCTTGTAACCCACTGTGAACACTGGTTTATTAGCAGACAAGTTAGTGAGGACACAATCTTGATACATAAAAATATGAGTGAGAAATACAGTGAGATTCAACCTTCATAAATGCTACCTTAGAAGACGGTGTTAATGTTTCAGAACTCTCCATTACAGCTTGTAACTCACTATGTAGATCAGGCTAGCCTCACACTCACAGAGCTCTGCCTCTGCCTCTGAATAATGAGTGTATTCCCCAATCACCATTTTGAGATAGTCTTTTAGGCAGTTCTAGAACTTACTATGTAGCCCAGGCAGACCTTGAATCTATAGTAGTCCTCCTGTCTCAGCCTCCAAAGCGCAGGGAGTTTAGGCAGGAGCCACTATACAAGGCTTCCATTGTCTTAATAGTAACTTTTTTATTCTGGAGGGGGCAGCGTGTGTGTGGTTTTGAGTCAAAGTCCCAGGAGCTACCCCATGACTTTTCCTGGAACTCACTATGTAGACCAGGCTGGCCTTTGATCTATTGTGATCCTCCTGCCTCTACTTCCTTAAGGCTGGGATGTAGTGATGTTTCATTTGTATTTTAATAAATAAAGCTTGCCTGAAATTCAGAGAATAAAACAGCTGCACTGATCAGCCTTACAGACCAGGCAATGGTAGCACACACCTTTAATCCCAGTAGCCATACTAACATGCCATAGAAACCCTGTGGTAGCCGGGCGGTGGTGGCGAGCGCCTTTAATCCCAGCACTTGGGAGGCAGAGGCAGGTGAATCTCTGTGATTTCGAGGCCAGCCTGGTCTACAAGAGCTAGTTCCAGGACAGGCTCCAAAACCACAGAGAAACCCTGTGTCAAAAAACTAAAAAAAAAAAAAAGAAAGAAAAAAAAAAAGAAACCCTGTGGTAGTGGTGCAAGCCTTTAATCCCAGCACTAGAGAGGATGGGAGGAGACAGCTCTCACAGTCTCATTCTGAGATTCCTGGAGGCAGGATCGCCATTTTTGGACTGAAGTAAAGGTAAGAGCCAGGGGCTGGCTGTTTTGCTTTTCTGACCTTTGGGTTGAACCCCAATATTTCTGTCTCGGGGTTTTTATTAATCATGCTCCACTGGGGTTACAGGTATACACGATCACAACGCACTTTAATCTGTGTTTTAGAATGCAGCAGTGGGGTGACTGATTGTCAGGCTGGCCATTACCAAATCTGGAGCCCCATAGTAGCAGCAGCATGTGGGCACTGCTGGGTGGAGTTGTCCAGAGGTGACCCACAGATCCAAGCTTGAATTGACTGAATCATAAGCTAAGCTTGGGAAAAACTGAGTAACTGGTTAAAGAAAAAGAAAATTTTTGAGACAGGGTTTATCTGTGTAGCCCTAGCTGTCCTGGAACTCATTCTGTAGACCAGGCTTGGCCTCTAACTCACAAGGATCTGCCTGCCTCTGCCTTCCTCCCAGCTTTATTTACTCTTTAAAACATTCATAGCTGGTTTATACTTTAATACTAATGGATTAAGGAAATTATATAATGTAGAGGTTAGGTTTTAAATGCTCAAACTGGGATCTGGAGAGATGGCTCAAGCCATTGAGAATCTCTGTCATTTCAAAGGACTTGAGTTCAATGACTTATATTAAGGTTGGGCAGCTTGCAACCACCTATAAATCTGTATCTAAGGGATGAATGCCCTCTTCTGGCTTCCACCTGCACACATGACATATGTTGCACACAAACTCATAAAGTAAAAATAACCTTTTTTTAGGGTGGGTCCCACTATGTAGCTCTGGCCTGAAACTCGCAGAGACTTGCCTCTACCTAGAAGTGAAGGCATTTACCACATGGCTGGCATTTTTAAATGCTCAAATTTAAATGGGTTTGTGGTATATGTATGTAATCTTAGCACCTAGGAGGTAGATGCAGGAGGGTCAGAAGTTCAAGATCATTCTGAAATTTTTTTAAATATATTTATTTATTATGTATACAATATTCTGTGTGTATGTCTGCAGGCCAGAAGAGGGCACCAGACCTCATTACAGATGGTTGTGAGCCACCATGTGGTTGCCGGGAATTGAATTCAGGACCTTTGGAAGAACAGGCAATGCTCTTAACCTCTGAGCCATCTCTCCAGCCCAAGATTATTCTGAATTTTGTTTTCTGATACAGGATTTCTCTGTGTGGCCCTGACTAACCTGGAACTAACTCTGTAGACCAGGCTGGCCTCATACTTGGGGATCCCTGTCTCTGCCTCCCAGGTGCTGGGATTAAAAGTGTACCCCACATTGCCTGGCTTGAAGTTTTAAGGTAATAGGTTTTACCATTCCTGGCATCTCGGAGATTTTAGGAATATAGGGTGGAATGCTCCAGAACGTAATGAGACCTTGTATTTAAATGAAAAAGACAGCATATTAAATGATGGTCATCCAGTACTCATTCTAGATTACTAGACCACTAGTGTCAGGCTAGAAATAAGAATGCATCAATAGTAATTCCCGTGTCCTTCATCCTGAGACCGTAGTTGCAACAGTAGTTGAGCTTTCCGTAGCGCGTGATTCAGCTCAGAGGATGCACTTCCTTTTTCTGCCCTTCTGACTCATTTACTGATCAAACTATCTGTTTATAAGGGAAAAGGTATTTGTGCTGTATGTATGTGAGTATTTTGCCTACATTTATGTGCGCTGTGTGCATGCCTGATGCCTGTGGAGGTCAGAAGTCACGTTCCCTGGAAGTGGAGTTAGAGTTAGGAGCCATCATGTGGGTTCTGGGCATCCAAATCTGGTCCTCTGTAAAAGCAGCCAGTGTTCTCAACCCCCGTGTCATCTTTTCAACCCTATTTATTTCTACTCCTTTGAAACAGGGTTTTACTATATAATGACCTTGGCTGTATTGGAGCTTACTATATAATCCAGGCTGGCCTCCAACTCTTGAGATCTCCCCTGTCTGCCTCCTGAGTGCTGGTGTTAAAGGCATTCAGCTATCACTTTGGCCCTTAGTAAAATTCTTGTTTTAGCAACATATGGTGTCTTAAACCTTTAATCCCAATTCTTAGGAGATAAAGGCAAGGAGATCTGAGTCTGAGGCTAGCCTAGTCTATATAGAGACTTATTTTTATTTTATGAGCATTAGTGTTTTGACTGCATGTATGTCTTTGTGAGGGTGTTGGGTCCTCTGGTACTCAAGTTAGAGCCAGCTGTGAGCTGCCATGTGGTTGCTGGGAATTGAACCTAGGTCCTCTGTATTGAAGAAAGGTTGCTGGTTGGTTCCTGGCCACCCAGCTAGCCTAGACCCGAAATAATCACACAGAAACTGTATTAATTAAATCACTGTTTGGCCAGTTAGCTGTAGCTTCTTATTGACTAACTCTTATATTAATTTAACCCATTTCTATTCATCTGTATATTGCCATGTGGCTGTGGCTTACTGGGTAAAGTTCCCAGCGTCTGTCTGTGGGGTGGGGGTGGGGGGCTTCTCTGACTCCACCCTTATTTCTCCCAGCATTCAGCTTAGTTTTCCCCACCTAGCTAAGTTCTGCCCTGCTATAGGTCCAAAGCAGTTTCTTTATTCATTAATGGTAATCACAGCATACAGAAGGAAATCCCACATTACCTCTGGAAGAGCGGTCACTACTCTTAATCACTGAGCCATCTCTTCAGTCCCCAGAGTTACATTTGAAAAAGAAAATGGATACAAGAATTCTTATCTCACAGGGAGAGGCCACTTACATCTAATAGAATTAAGAACAGTTTTTTTTTTTTTTTCCATACCACTTCTATACTGTGGAGAATTGTGTTTGGCAAGATGAAATGTAATCCTCTGTCAAAAAGTCTTAGCCTAGTAAACTGCTTTGAGTACATAGAGGTGGGCTTGTACGGAAAGCATAGGGGTGGAGGGTTCGAGACAGGCTTTTTCTATAGCTTTACCTGTACTGGAACTCACTCAGTTGATCAGGCTGGCGTTGAACTCACAGAGATCCACCTGCCTCTGCCTCTTGAGTACTGGGATTAATGGCATGTGCCACCACCTCCTGGCTCATAGAACATTCTTGAGGTAAGTTTGTGCCACTGACTTGAAAGAAGTATTTAGAAATAGGTAAAGACATTTATTTTTGCTGCTCAAAAGCCCAGATCCCTATTCTTCAGCTGGCAGTCCTGCCCTGAAGACATTTTTGCTGAACTTGAATGAGTCCCTTACCTTGGGGAAGAAGCCTATAGTTTGGAATTTCAGTGGCAATCATGGAGTGGGTGAATAATGTCCCCAGGGACCAGAATGAACTAATGGAATATGTTTTCTGGTTGGGTTTTTTTTTAATGACTTACTTATTTTTATTTTTTGTACAATGGTCTTTTGCCTGCAAGTGTCTTTGTGAAGATGTGGGATCCCCTGGAGTTAAAGGCAGTTGTAGGCTGCCATGTGGGTGCTGAGAATTGAACCCAGATTCTCTGGAAGAATAACCAGTACTCTTAACCACTGAACCTTTGGGTGTTTTATTTTGGGTTGTTTTGGTTTGTTTTTCAAGACAGAGAATCTCTCTGTAACTGCCCTAGCTGTCCGAAACTCTTTGTAGATCAGACTAGCCTCAATCTTACTGCCTCTGCCTCCCAAATGATGGGATTAAAGGCGTGTGCCACCACTGCCTAGTCAGTATGTTTTTATATTAGCTAAAAGTGAGAGAAGAATGCATGCTGGCCAGTTTGGAGCTAGTGTGCCTGTGGAAGATGTTCCCAGTTTGGATCTTATGATAGTCAGAAGCTTGCATGGGAAAGCCCCTGCACTGATCTCATGAGACCCTAGACTTAACAATGGGAGATGCTTTTCTCAACTGCTGGAAGTTTTACCTATTCAAGACCCTTCACTTAGATGTTTGGAAGTTTCTGCTAAACTTAGTTGCAGTAAGACTGAAGTAATAATGCAATTTCATATTTATTTAGAAACTGATTATTGATGAGAAGAAGTATTACTTATTTGGGAGAAACCCCGATTTGTGTGACTTCACCATCGATCACCAGTCTTGCTCTCGAGTCCACGCGGCCCTGGTTTACCACAAGCACCTGAAGAGAGTTTTCTTGATAGATCTCAACAGCAGTAAGTGCTCGCCCCTTCCCCACTCCCTGTGGGGACTGAAATGCTGTTCCAGGTCTTGGGCTGGGAAACTTTTTTTTTAATCCGGTTCTTCTTTATTTCTGAGATTCTCTTATTTTTTTTTTTTTTAAATCATTGACTGAGGAGAAAAGATAGTGGAGAAAATAAAAATGGCATGAAGGAACTCAGAGTGCTGATGTTGAAGTGCTTGTGAGACTGGTGAATTCTGATCAGCTGAAGCTGAAATCATGAATAGTGTCACTGGTATGCAGCAGTGTAGGATGTTTACAAAATACTTGTTTTGAGCAACCTTTATTATTTACAATAGGTTCTTTATCCCAGGTATACTTTGCTTTAACTGAATTAAAACAATTTTAATTTCATAATTACACTGTAATTAATAAGATTTTAAGCTTTGCTTTAAATAGTCTACAGAGATGCAGTTGAGACTGGATGGTGTAGACTGCTAAAGTCTGCTTGTTTGCCATGATAAATAGAATAAAATGTGCAAAGTTGTACTTCTCTGCTCATCAGATTGACCCTCCTACCCACCCGAGCACCCACAGACAAACATCTCCCCAGTCTCCTTACATAAGGACTCCATGAGCTTTGTCTTAGAAGTACTTATCTTTTCTTTCCATTTCATAGCATGTAGAGTGCTGCCATGGAAAAATTCAGACTCTGGTAGGATTTGGCTCCTCTCCTGTGCTGGGGGAAAGCTCACGATGCCACCAGTTTTCATGTTCTTAGAGTTGTAGCCAGAGAGAGCAGATCACATCAGTGCTTGCCTCATGCCTTGAGCATGGCTTCTGCTAGGTTGGACCCAGAATGGAGCCAGCCTTTCTGGCATCAGAGACCAGGCAGTGGCGTTCATTGTGAAGATGAACAGATTTAAAGGTGTGCGAGAGATCCACTGAAGAGAGGCAGAGCTTCCTAACCCAGGACAGGGTGGAGTGAACCCAATGACTTCTTCATCTTGAAAAGGTTTTCTTTCTGCAGTCATAGTGGCACATGTCTATGTTCCCAGCACTCGATGAGGCAGGAGAATTATGAATTCAAAGTCAGTTTGGTTGACATAATTCACTTGAGTCCAAACTGACTACATAGTAAAGTTGAAACCTAGCCCTAGCTACATAGTGAGACCCTGTCTCAAAAACCAAGGGCTGGGGGCTGGAGAGATGGCTCAGCAGTTAAGAGCCCTGGCTGTTCTTCAAGAGGATGTGGATTCAATTCCCAGCAACCACGTGGCAGCTACCAAGTGTCTGTAACTCTAGTTCCAGGGGACAGAACACCCTCACATAGACATACACACAGGCAAATCACCAACACATATAAAATAAAAAGAAATAATTTAAAAAAAAACAAGGACCCGGGTAGTAGGTCAGTGGTGGGCTGACTTCCTAAGAAAGTCAAAGATGATGCTTTCCTTCAAGAACACTAGCTGCATTTTCCTTCTCTCCTTACGTTTCTGATGTGGTTATTCCCAGCTCATGGCACTTTCTTGGGTCACATTCGGTTGGAACCTCACAAGCCTCAACAGATTCCCATTGACTCCACGGTCTCATTTGGTGCATCCACAAGGGCGTACACTCTGCGAGAGAAGCCTCAGACGTTGCCATCCGCTGTTAAAGGAGACGAGAAGATGGGTGGAGAGGATGATGAACTCAAGGGCTTGCTGGGACTTCCAGAAGAGGAGACCGAGCTTGATGTAATTCCTTGTTATTTTTTGTCTTTGGGACCCTTGTTTTTGCAGTGTGTAGCCATTCTTCCTAATTCAGAATGACAGTAGCAGGAGGTTCTTTCAGTGTGGTCGTGAGCCCTTGACAGTGCTTTTGGCCCGCTGTGACCAGGTTCCCTGCACATGTGTGCATACCACTGAGTTCAGAATATAGAGTTGGCTCCCAAGGAAACTGGAATTACAGAGCTACCATGTGAGCTACCATGTGAGTGCTAGGAATCCAACACAGGTCTTCTGGAAGAGTGGACAGTGCTCTTAATTGCTTAGCTATAACTGCAGCCCCTGTTTTCTCTGTTCTTATGCCTGCATAGAGCTACATTGTCCAGTGCAGTAGTCGCTAACCACATTTCATGTATTCTGTCTTAACATACCTTGGGTAACATGGTTAGAATTCAGTCAACTCTGTCATGAGTCTGTAAACAACATAACTTTATACAAAGTTGAAGGGTCTCATTAAGTATGATCTAGAGTTGATAGAAAGTTTGTGGGAGCCTGCGTAGACCCCTGAGAATCTGCATGTTTTTCTATCCGTGGGAAGTCCTTGAATGTACACACAAACACACCTTGTATACATGTATACACATGGAAGACTATAATCTCTGTCATCACAAAAAGTTCTGTTGAACAACACTAACTTAGCAAAGCCAACACTTGCGTTCATTTGGCCCTTTTCGTACTGACCAGACAGCTCAGGAATCTTTAAGAACTAGATTGCTTTTGGACTGGAGAGATGGCTCAGTGGTTAAGTTCACAGGCTGTTTATTGTTCCAGAGGATCCTGGTTGATTCTCAGCACCCACATGGTGTCTAACAACATCTGTAACTCCAGTTGCAGAGTTGTGGGCATGCATGTGGTGCATAGACATGCATACAGGTAAAACATCCACATACATAAAATAAAGATAAACAATAAAATAAATTTAAAAAAAATTAAAGACAAGGCTATTTTTGTTTTTATAGTTAAGGATACCTATATGGCCAAGCATTTTATAAAATTTAATTTCAAGGTGATAAAAATTTTCTTTTTTCAATCTTTCACTTTATTTTGGTGCTGGGGATTAAGCTCAGGGCCGGGTGCATGCTAAGCACTCTACAACCATCTGTATCTCCAGCCTGTTTTCAAGAGACTGACCCCAGGAATTTGTGATTTCATGTGTCTGTTACTATAGTGTTGTGGTTTGTCTGTTCACATGGGGTTTTTTGTTTGGTTGGTTTTGTTTTTTTGAGACAGGGTTTCGAGACAGACTTTGGAGTCTGTCCTGGACTAGCTCTTATAGACCAGGCTGGTCTCGAACTCACAGAGATCCGCCTGTCTCTGTCTCCCAAGTGTTGGGATTAAAGGTGTGTGCCACCACTGCCTGGTACAAATACAGTTTTAACCGGCCCTGTACATTTACTGTTCCAATACATTACAGCAGCTTCCCAGCTTCCAGAAGAAAAACAGTGGGAAATAACAATGGAGAAGTCATTTTCTTATGAAGTAACCTCATGTCTAGGGGCCTTGGTGCTTGCTAGTCACTCTTGTCTGTTCCCCTCCAGGCTCTTGTATGTTTCTGTCTTTCAGTTCAGTGTGTTAGGTCCTCCGTGAATTTTTGAAATACCTCAGGCTGCAGTACAGGTTAGAGTAAGTCCAGTGAAGTGAAAAGAAGCAGGAAGCAGTGCTAAGGCCAAATTAATCATGAGATAGATGGACGGGTAATTGTCAGTAGAGCTGAGGCCAGGTGCAGGAAGAAGACTGGCAAGATGTTAATGCCAAAAATTAAATGCACTGCCGGTGTCCTTAAGAATTTTAACAAAGAAAGTCAGGTATGATGACTCATTCTTGTGATTTCAGCACTTCATCACACAGAGGTGAGGCAGGAGGATTGTTTGAAGTTTGAGAACAACCTAGAATACATAGATCTTGTCTGTCTGTGTCCCTGACCCCCTACACACACAGAAGAGGAGCGTGATTGTAAAGAAGAAGCTACTGAGGTTTAGTTGTCTTTTTTTCTCTGTTTGTTTACTTTAAAATAAATCTTAGTATTCTTCCCAGGGAAATTTCTTTTAATTCTTGGCATAAAGTCATGGTAGCGCTCCTTCAAAACAAGGAAAGTAAACCACCATACCTCATTTCAGAGGCACCCTGTACCATCCCAGCCTTTCCCTTCCGTTTAAATGGCACTCTCCCATGGTCAGTGAGGATGCTCCGTGTTCTCTATTAATAGTTGTAATTAGGACAGTGTGAATCCTCTGAGGGCAGAAGGCAGTCTCGCTGGCCTTGGGAGGTCAGTGGAAGACCCAGATGCTTTATCACCTTTTATTTAGTATTTTCTCTGCAAAACTCCTATGTGCTAATTCTAGCCTTTCCTGTGTGAACCTTGGCTTAGAACCTGACAGAGTTCAACACTGCCCACAACAAACGGATTTCAACTCTCACTATTGAGGAGGGAAATCTGGACATTCAGAGACCAAAGAGGAAGAGGAAGAACTCACGGGTGACTTTCAGTGAAGACGATGAGATCATCAACCCAGGTAAGAGTGCTCCCTAACTTCTTTTTTAGTAATTATTTTATTTCATGTACATTCATGATTTGCCTGCATGTGTGACTGTGTGAAGGTGTCGTATTCCCTGAAATTGGAGTTATGGGCAATTATGAGCAGCCATGTGAGTGCTGGGAATTGGGAATTGAACCCAGGTCCTTTGGAAAGAGTAGCCAGCCAGTCTCTTAACTGCTGAGCCATCTCTCCAGCAGCCCCCTAGTTTCTTTTGATGGAAAGGTTAAGGTCTCAGTCTGTGGCCATTGGGGATGTTCCTGACTGAAATTAGCTAGAAGGTGCTCTCCGTGAGACGATCTCTGCAGTTCACTAGCGCAGTACTGTGGGCATCCAGGCATTATCTAGTTACCGTGTAAAAGACGGGGCTAAAGGATCAGCTATGAACTGTATAGTATATAAACAAGCTCATTCTCTACTCACCCAGTATGTCATGGTACATGAAGGTTTAAGTGAGGTATGACTTTTGGTACCTTCACTCAAAGCAGCATTCTTGTCTCCAGTTCTGAATGGGTTTGGTAGCTCTAAGGTTGGAGTGCCATCTTACCACCATTACTTAAATTAGAAACTCCTCTCTGTCCCCTGCAGGCTGTGTGGAGATGACAGCAAGGTGAGGGCATCAGTTTGTAGGGAAGGGTGCTGCCGTAGGATCTTCTGCTGTGCAGAGACACCATGGCAGGGCAACCCTTATAAAGGAAAACATTTAACTGGGGCTGGCTTACAGTTCAGAGGCTTCCTCCCTTACAGCCATGGCGGGAAGCATGCCAAGAATGCAGGCAGACATGGTAGGTGCTGGAGAGGTAGCTGAGAGTTCTACATCTTCACCGTAGGCAGCAGTGACACACTGACCAGGCTTGAGCTTTTTAGAGCCCACCCCCTAGTGACACACCTACTCCACCGAGGCCAAACTTCCTACTAGTGCCACTCCCTGTGGACCTATGGGGACCAATTTTTATTCAGACCACCACAGACTCCTAAGTTTGCCGGTTTGTTGGGTCATTGCTCATTTTTTGAGCATTTGTTGTATTTCAAGTGACTGATAGATGGGTGGTGCCGAGTGGCAGCACATGCTTAGTGTGTTCAGATGCTGTGCAGGTTCTACATTCAAATTCAAAATATCAGTTATTTAAACGGGACCTCTGCTCCACTGACAGCCCATGGTGGGGTGTGGGGCTAGGAATGACCAGTGACTTAGGGGGTTTTCCTTCAATTAGAACAGCCTGGGTTCAGGGTATATTGGGACTCATCAAGTGCAATTCAGAATTGCAGTAAGAGAAGGTTGGGACAGTCACCCTTGTGCAGTCCTGGGTGAGCTCCTGAGTCCTGGTTCTCAGTCATCTGTAGAATCCTCTGGATGCTGGGGCTATAAGGGAACAAAGGGAAGCCCAGCTCCAGTAGGACAAAACCAGAGCCTGTGGGTTATGTTTAGAAAGACAACCAGGCAGCATGCGGATCTCTGTGAGCTGGTCTACAGAGTGGTCTACAGAGTGAGTTCCAGGACAGGCTCCAAAGCTAGTTTTGAAAAAAACAAACAAACAAACAAAAAAAACATAAAAACAATTAAAAGAAATCCTCCGTCTGTAAAATAGCTTGCTAGGTAAAGGCATTTGCATTTGAGTTTGGTCACCAGAACCTCTGTATTAGAAGAAAAGACTTCCATAGACGCACACTTCTGCACACAGAGAGATACATACATTTATGCAAATATAGGTGCTTAAATGAAAAGCCTTTAGGAGAGGGGGGACCTGTGACGAACCTGGGGCATCTGTCCAGTGGCAGGTACATGTTGATAGTGCATGGAGTGGATCCTTCCCAGAGCAGTGGTGTTAAAGGAAATGCTCAGGCAGACTAGATGTCCAATCTGAGAAGCTTGCTCAGGGGTCCTCATAGTTTTCAGTACCAGGGACGGAAACCAAAGTGCTGCTTGTTTTAGGTTAGCTTGAAAAAAGAAATCAGAAATCAGCACCTTGGAGCCTTACCACGCAGTGTGTTAGTTAGGCAAGGCATCATAGTGCTTACCTGCTTACTGAGGCTCTCTCCAGCCCCAAGGAGTTTGTTCTCACCAACCTAGAAACTGATTAAGCTAGGCTACCTAGCTCACATACCATCATGGCAGGGTTTTGGTGTGTGCGTGCACTCTCACGCTTGTGTACATATATATATGCACACAAAGATGTGCTGTATGTGTATCGTGTCCATGCAGAAGCCAGAAGAGGGCATTGAATCTCCTGGAATTTGAGTTAAAGTGGTTGTGAGCTACCTGATGTAGGTACTAGGAAATGTAACTGCAGCTCCAGGGATCTGACGTTGTCTTCTGTACTCCATGGACACATGCACTCACACACTTATCCACGCTTATGCAAAACTGAAAATCCAGAGTTTTCCATTTTCAGACGGGGTATCACTGTGTAGCCCCAGCTGGCTTGGAAGTGTATGTAGGCCAGCCTTGAACTCAGAGAGATACACCTGTGATGTGTTGCAGCCTGTGGTTTGGTAGTATGAATTCTTCAAAGGCAGGGTAGTACCACGCTCTTCTCTGCGTGGTAGCCAGTGCTTGAAGCTGAAAGAGTGACTGAAAGTGGGTTCCGTACCTCTCTTGAGTGAGCCCAGAAGCTCTGTAGGGTAGTGGGGTGTGTCTTAAGCCAAGAAAAGGAACTTCTTTGACAGGCTGCTCAGACCCTCTAGTGAGAGTTGGGAACCCCTAAACCTGTTCTTTGCTGGTAAACAGACATGGCAGTATACGTGGTTATGGCCACTTGTCATTACATTTTTCACTAAAATGGTCTGCTGTTTTATCTGCCCTCAAAAGAGAAATACATAGAAAAGGAAAGAAAAGAACTTCTGGGAAGGCAGTGCATCACACAGGCCTGGTTCTGGTTGCTTGGATTCAAGTCCTGGCCCCTCCCGTCTCGGGCAACCGGACCGGCCTAGTGCATTGTCTCTTCCAAACCTTGGTTTGTTTCTTACCTACTCAAGGTGGTTCAGCAGTCCCTGCCTCATGGGGTGTTGGGAAGACTTAACACGTTAGTATTACGTGCTTAACGTGTTAGTACGTAGTATTAGCTTAGCTGTATTTTCCCGTTTGAACAAGCTGATGGTTTGGTGTACAGAATCCTTTTTTCTTCCAACCCTGCTCTCACATCATTTTGCAGAGGATGTGGATCCCTCTGTCGGTCGCTTCCGGAACATGGTGCAGACTGCAGTGGTCCCGGTCAAGGTAGGAAACACCTATTGAGAGTGTGTGAAATACTAAGTAGTCTGGGCTCAACCACCTTCAGGATAGAACTCTGCTGTAGTGCATGTGCTTAGCAGAGTCCTGACTGGTCCCCAGCTCTACAACAACCCCCCCCCCAAAAAAAAGAAAAAAGAAGAAAGGAAGAGAAAAGGGGGGAAGGACTGTCCTATATAGATGATTGTTTATCTGTGTAATTTTAAAACATCTGGCTTTGTTAGTAATTACCACAGAAAAACGAGAAAGAGAAGTGAGAGAAAGCCCCAAGAATGAGAGATTTCCAGGTTTAAAGAATTCTTCTTGGGGGACTGGTGAGATGGCTCAGAGGTTAAGAGCATTGCCTGATCTTCCAAAGGTCCTGAGTTCAATTCCCAGCAACCACATGGTGGCTCACAACCATCTGTAATGAGGTCTGGTGCCCTCTCCTGGCCTGCAGGCATACACAGAGACAGAATACTGTATACATAATAAACAAACAAATAAATATTTTTAGAAATAAATAAATAAAATAAAAAGTTCAAAGTCATCTCAGCTGCATAATCAAATTCAACACCAGCCTGGCTCCGTTTAGATTCTTTATCAAAAACAGCTGACAAGATAGCCCATGGATAAAGGTCCTTGACACCGAGCCTGCTGACCTGAGTTCAAACCCTAGTGTCCACAGGGTAGGAGAGGACTGGCTCCTGCAGGGTGTCCTCTGCTCCCATAAGTGTATTGTGACAGACATTCACACGTGCACTTTATGTGGGGAGGGGATACGAGACAGGGTTTCTCTGCAGCCTGGAACTCACTTTGTTTACCAGGCTGGCCTCTACCTCCTGAGTGCTGGGATTAAAGGTGTGCTGCTACCACTACCTGGCTTAATAAATTCATTTTTAGGTACAACAAGCAAGAGTCCTGGACAGGGCAACTGTTTCACATAAGAGGTGCGGTGTGATAGAGTCTCTGCAGGATGCCGTAACCCTTACACTCTCCTGAGCTCCTCTCTCCGTCTTTCCCTATGCTCTGTCACCATATAGAGCCAACAGGCGCCTCTGTCGGTGTTACTGTGGTGTAGCGCGTGCGTGTCTGTTATCCCAACAGTTGTATTTGTAGTTTGAGTTTTGACACCCAGATGTGTGTGTGTTTGACCACCACCTCATTTGAGATAGGGTGCTCCCCAACCCTTTAAAACTAGTCTTCTCCCCTTGGCTCTAGGTCCCTAGTGAACCACACACATTCTTGACCCAAATTTGATTACTCTTGAACTGTTTAAAAATTGGGCACTCAAGGCCAGGCAGGTGTGGTGGTGCACACCTTTAATCCCAGCACTCAAAATGTAGGCAGGTAGATTTCTTAAGTTTGCAGCCAACCTGGTGTAGAGTGAGTTCCAAGACAGAGCTACACAGAGAAACCCTGTCTTGTAAAAACAAAGCAAACAAACAAAAGAAAAAAGGGGGCACCTAACTGGGTGGTGCATGCTTGTTGTCCCCATCTAGTTAGAAGGCTGAGGCAAGAGGATTGCTTTGGTCCGGAAGTTCAAAGCTATATATAGTACATAGTGCCAGTTGAGTGAACATGGTGTCTTCCTTGGTGCAGAGACCACATTGCCTGAGGGGAAGTAAACCAGCCCTAGTTGGAGTCAGAACTGATTAGCTGGGTGACTGTGAACAGGCTCTGCTGTACGGTAACAGTGAGCCTCTGCCCTACATCTTAGAAATAAGTTTCCAAAGGAACTGGGCACCCAACATGGACTTAGCACTTTTTATGTCCCCTGCCCCCAAAATAAGCAAATTATCACTTTAATTTCTTACTTAGCATCAACCTAAGAGAGGATGGGTTTTGCCCTTCAAATAAAGAATGATCCTAGTCAATTCTGGTAGTACACACCCTGGCTCGTGGGAGGCAGAGGCAGGTGGATCTCTTTGAGTTTGAGGCCAGCTTGGTTTATAAAGTGAGTTCCAGGAGAGCCAAGACTACACAGAGAAACCCTTTGTTGAAAATCCAAAACAGGGGGTAGTCATTTGCTCATTTTATTGTGAGTTGTGTGTATGTTTCTATGTGGGAATGTGCACATTAGTGGGTGTGTACCCTTGGAGGTCGCAGGTGTAGGGTTCCCTAGAGCTGAAGGTACAGGTGGCTTTGGTAACACAGCAGTGTCCTCTCTCTCAGCTTGATTTGGATAACCAAGCATTGCTGTTAGCTGGTAGTGGTGATGCACGCCTTTAATTTCAGCACTTGGAAGGCAGAGGCAGGTGGATCTCTCAAGTTTGAGGCCAGCCTGGTCTCCAGAGTGAGTTCTAGGACAGCCAAAGCTACACAGAGAAACCCTGTCCCAAAAAAATTTCAGGACTGTGTAAGAGAGACACTTGTCTCAAAAGACATAAAAAGAGCCATTGCTTAGCTGGTATCAGACTCTGAGAGAGAGTTCAGGAACAATGGGCTACAAAGTGGAACTTTTCCCAAGTGTTAGCTTTCTAAGGCTAGAATGGAAAGAAATTAGGGCTTCACCTCATATCTCCTTTCTGTTTTTTCCCCTCTCCTATGGCAAACCACAGAAGAAACGGATGGAGGGCTCTGGCTCCCTGGGCCTGGAGGAGACAGGAAGCAGGCGCATACAGAACTTTGCCTTCAGTGGAGGACTATACGGGGGCCTGCCCCCCACACATAATGAAACAGGCTCCCAACCTCATGGCATCCATGGGACAGCACTCATCGGTGGCTTGCCCATGCCATACCCGAACCTTGCCCCTGATGTGGACTTGACTCCTGTTGTGCCGTCGGCAGTGACCATAAACCCCACACCAAACCCTGCAGTCTATAACCCTGAAGCTGTAAACGAACCCAAGAAGAAGAAATACGCAAAGGAGGCTTGGCCTGGCAAGAAGCCCACACCTTCCTTACTGATTTGATATTTTTGGCTATGGAGCGGGTGGGATGGGTGGGATGGGTGGAGGCTGGCAAAGGGGCTAATGAACTAGGGAGGAAACTTTCTGTGTGTGCGGTATCGTCTTTCAGAAAGTCTCCTGGGCCCCTGATTCGTAATATTGAGACTAGGGGTGGGGCTGAAGTACCAGTTAGAGACCTGAGTCAGAACACGGAAGTGTGGAGAAGGTTCCCCGGGCCCTAAGCAGACTGCCCTGGTGCTCTCCCTCCGCCTCTACCTAGGGCCGTTTTCGGCACACAGGGCCAGGTGGAATCCAGAGCTGTGGAGGAGGAGGTAGCCTCATTTAAATTCATTTCCCTTGTGAGTCCCAGGTAGCAAAATGGTTGCCATGGATCCCAGGTTGGTTGGCATTCTTCATTTATTAAACCAAGGTGTAAACTCAAGTGTTCTCTTAGGTCCATGGTTTTGAGGTCCAGTAATTAGGCCTTTCTCCTCTGTCCTTCCTGCTGGAGTGAGACCATTGAGTTCTCTTTGTCTGTGGCCAGTGTCATGGGCACAGGTTTATGGGTTTTTACGGTATTGTTGGATTTGACCTGTTTTCCTTGTCCACTCGGAACACTCCACTTGCTAGTTGGCATTTAGTTCCTGTGCTGCCCTCCTGTGGCATCAACTTTTGTGTGCCATGAGGCAGTTTCTTAAGACTATGACCAGTTAGGGTGGCTCACGATGAACAGGAAAAGACTGTACTTTGCAAGGGCCAGGTTTGTATCAGGAGGACAGTGCCCAGCTCTTGGTTTGGAGGCTCCACCCTGAAATCCCCCTTCCCAAGTGGAGCGTTCTGGTTATTCAGAGCTCCAAGCTAGACCTGGCTAACAGGAGACAAGGTAGGAACCATTGTATGAGCTTTGTACAGATTTGTACATTTGTGTAATAGGGCCTTTTCTGCTTTAAGTGTAGCTTTTTACCTGTAACCTTTATTACATTGTAAATTAAATGTAACTTTTGTCATTTGGGTGGTCTTGAGTCTTGTTGCCGGGAGACACTTGTCAGGGGGCATGACTATTGTCCTGGGAGTTGGTGCTCTGCCCCTGTAATTACCACAAATAAAAGTAGCCCCCAAAGAATGTGAAAATTCTCATTACAGATTGTAACCCCCAGACTGAGACCCCAGGGTTCAGGGTTGAAGAGGTGCCTGCTGCCCTTGATCAGAACATAGAACAGGTACTTCCAAGCAAGGGGTGTGGGCAAGGCTTAAGGCTGGTGTGTCCTGGAGTCTCATCCACTGCAGAGACAGGGCTTTCTAGGAAGGGACCAAATTCCACACAGGTTAACTCAGCATTGGGAAGCAAGGACGGTAGGACCAGGGACTCAGAGTCATCCGTGGCTGCGTAATGAATTCAGGGCCTGCCTAGGCAACTCAAACTTCAGCAACATAACCCCGGTTAAGAGGATTGAGCTTACAGCAGAAGCAGCCTCGAAGGAGTAGAGATAGATAAAACCATAGTGCAGAAGGCAGAGAGGTCTCCAGTCTGTACAGGTGAGTCCTCATCTCATGATACTTTTCAGAGTCTAACAACTAGTCATCCCCTGAGGCCCTTCCTTCATGCTGTGGGGCTTTCTCTCCTAAGGCGAGTTGGGCTCAGAGATAGATAAGTTGTCTGTGAAATTCCAAGCACAGGTTTACATGGCTTCCTGGACAAGGGACACGAAAGTTTTAAAATGTCCAGTAGAGGCAAGTGGTAGCATACACCTTTAATCCTAGAACTCAGGAGGCAGAAGCTGCGGGGATTCTAGAGTTTGAGGCCTGGTCTATAGAGCAAGGACTACATGGAGAAACCCACCCTGTCTCAAAAGACAGAAGCAACAAAATGGGTGTCTCGGTAAAGTGCATGGCACATAAGAACATGAGCCTGAGTTCAAGTCCCTAGCACTCCAAGAACCACACTTCATGGCTGGGCGATGGCTTTAATTCCAGCACTCGGGAGGCAGAGGCAGGCGGATCTCTGTGAGTTCGAGACCAGCCTGGTCTACAGAGCTAGTTCCAGGACAGGCTCCAAAGCCACAGAGAAACCCTGTCTCGAAAAACCAAAAAAAAAAAAAAAAAAAAAAAAAAAAAGAACCACACTTCATGGCATAGGTATATATAACCCCCAACTTGGGAACAGGGATGTGGGGGCCAGAGACAGACAGATCCCCAGATTCATTAGCTAGCCAGTCTAGCCAAATCCAAAACTTCGAGGGTTAGTGAGAGACTGCCTCAGGGAACTGACTCAAGGTCAACACTGTGGGCACACATCCCCAGGGAAACACACATAGGGGTGCACACATCCACAGGGATACATACACAGGTGCACACATCCACAGGGATACACACATAGGGTGTACACATTCACAAAAGGTACTGAAATGTACTGCACAAAGCAGTTGCGTGTAATGGTTCATGCCTGTAATTCCAGTACTTGAGAAGTGGAGGCAGGAGGATCATGAGTTCCAGGCTACTGTCAGCTTCATAATGAGTTTAAGGCCTAGCCTGGGATAGGTGAGGCCACACTGCTGCACTGTCTAAAGGGGAGGACTTTGATAGAGGACTACATGAGGTCAGTGGGCCCTCATCAAGAAAGACCTAGGGTGCTCGCTTCGGCAGCACATATACTAAAAAAAAAAAAAAGAAAGACCTAGGTGGTCAAAGTGCCTTGGGGTGAGATGGGGTGGAGGTGACACCCAGGAAGGGTGGACCAAGGTTTTCCAGGAGAAATCACTGTGAGAAAGCCATCAAACAAGAAACTTGGCTGGGTGGTGGTGGCGCATGCCTTTAATCCCAGCACTCGGGAGGCAGAGGCAGGCGGATCTCTGAGTTTGAGACCAGCCTGGTCTACAGAGCTAGTTCCAGGACAGGCTCCAAAACCACAGAGAAACCCTGTCTCGAAAAACCAAAAAAAAAAAAAAAAACAACTTCTTGGGGAATTTGAAAGCGCTGAAAAGATTTCATAAACACACACACACTTAAAAAAATCCACCTGTAAATGGTTGTTCACACCTGTACAATAGAGGAGGATCTCAAGTTTCAGGCCAACCTGGGCTACACAGCAAGACTTCCTTAAAACAGACTGTGGTGGCACACACCTTTAATCCCAGCCCTTGGGAGACAGGCACATGAATCTGAGTTTGAGTTCCAGGTGCAGCCTGATCTACAGAATGAGTTCAAGAACAGCCAAGGCTGCCCAGAGAAACCCTGTCTAAGACAAAAGACCCTGGAGATGGCTCCGTGGGTAAAGGCACTTCCTTCCAAGCCTTGTGTGTGAGTTCATCCCAAAAGCCACTGCACACAGGTGTCCTCCGGCCTCCAGATGTATACTGAGCTAAAAGCATTCAGCACACATGGGCACATGTGCACACACACACAAATACAAAAACAGTAAGGCCAGACCTGGGAAGCAGAATTCTTAAAAAACTCAAGGCCATCCTGGTCTACATAATATGCTCTAGGTCTCCCAAAGCTAGTGAGATCCAGTCTCAAAAATTTTTAATTCATATTTTGGAAAATCCAGAAAAAGATGTACACGTATCTCCTCACCCAGGAGAGCATCCTTGGGGAGAGTTGAGGTGGGGCCTGACTAGAGCTGGAGTAGCACCCTGGAAACTGGTGAGACTGGCCCTGGCCTCTGCGAGTTTCCCAAGCAGGGGACAGGCAGATAGATGTTCTAGCTCTCCCCATGTCTGTCTGTCTAGAAAATGTAGGCAGAAATCCAAATTTTGAGATTATTTCAAAGTCTATCTGGCAAAGGGGGGGGGGACGAAGTAGAGAGGGTTGTGAAACCTTCCAAAGAGGGTGACATTTGCCGTCATCAAGAAGTGGATGAAGGGCCACTTCACTCTGCAGAAGCAGTGATGGGTGCAGCGGGTGTGGCCTGTGTCCTGAAGGGAGCTCTGCTGGGAAGGGATGCAGTACCTGCTTTCACCACCAGGAGGGGCCCTGTGTTCACCCTTGGAACTGTTCTGCGAGCAGTGAGGTTCCTCCATGGGGGGGGGTGGGCAGGGACATAGGGACAAAGGGGACTCATTGTTGCACACCCTGCCGAGCACGTTTTTGGCTTAGGAGGAGGAGGATGGCAGCGTGTCCACTTTCCAGATGGAAACCCTGAGGCTTAGTGCACACAGACCGAGGGGGTACCACAACACAGGGCAGTGCCTGGCTGCTGCCACCCCCCTCCCCCACCCCCGTTCCCAGGACAGGAGGCAGACTCAGAATTTTGTTCCCTTCCAATTTTCTAAAAAAGATTAGAGTTTTAATTATGAGTATAGTGGAGGAATGAAGCACGATTAATAAAAACTCAGAGACAGAAATATTGGGGTTCAACCTGAAGGTCAGGAAAGCAAAACAGGGGGCTGGAGAGATGGCTCAGCAGTTAAGAGTGTTGGCTGCTCTTCCAGAGGTCCTGAGTTCAATTCCCGGCAACCACCTGGTGGCTCACAACCATCTATAATGAGATCTGGTGCCTTCTTCTGGCCTGCAGGGATACATATGGGCAGAACACTGTATATATAATAAATAAATCTAAAAATAAAATAAAATAATTATTTAAAAAAAATAAAAAACAGCCAGCCCCTGGCTCTTAACTCTACCCCAATTCGAAATGATGATTCTGCCTCCAGGAATCTCAGAATGAGGGATCTCAGATGAGGCTATCTCCTCCCGTTTTTTTAAAATATTTATTTATTTATTATGTATACAATATTCTGTCTGTGTGTATGCGTGCAGACCAGAAGAGGGCACCAGACCTCATTACAGATGGTTGTGAGCCACCATGTGGTGCAGGCCAGAAGAGGGCACCAGACCTCATTACAGATGGTTGTGAGCCACCATGTGGTTGCCGGGAATTGAACTCAGGACCTTTGGAAGAGCAGGCAATGCTCTTAACCACTGAGCCATCTCTCCAGCCCTCCTCCCGCTTTATAATCCTCTTTAGTTCTGGGGTTAAAGGCGCGCACCACCGCCTGGTTTCTATGGCAAACTAGTGTGGCTACTGGGATTAAAGGTGTGTGTCGTTGTTACCTGGTTTTAAGATTGGCCAGTGTGGCTGTTTTACTTTTCTGATTTTCAGGCAAGCTTTATTAAAATACAAATGAAAAGGCGCTGCACCTGAGTGCAGTACCGACAGAGTCCAGAAGAGGGCCATTGATTCCTTGGAGCTGGAGTTGTGAGCTGACCTAAAGTGAACCTTGGGAACCATACGCAGAAGTGCTCTTAAAGGCTGAACCATCTCTCCAGCCCCTTTTCCGATTCTTTCCCTTACCCGTTGCCTGTCCCTGTCTCCATCTCTGGGCCTTTTGGTGGTAGATGAAGCTTCAAGTACTGAATCCGCACTTAGGCCAGGCATGGGTTGGGGGTGTCTTTCTCTGGGGACAAGGCTACTGACAGGAGGGCCGGTGAGACCTGAGAAATGGCCTTCAGAAGAAGCTCTCACTATTTCCTCGCCACACGCTCCCCTGCTGCAGCTCTGTGGAGCCTGTCCGCCCCTGTCTGCCGATGACATCTGCTAGTGCTGATGTCCTGCCCGCCGCCTCTCTTCTGGTCACACTCACAAGCGGCATCGCTGTCCTTGGGAGCCTGGAAATGTAGGTCAGTTGCCAGAGAGGTTGTCTAGTAGGTACGAATCTCCATTTCCCGACACCACATAAACTGGGAATGGCAGCATGCACCTTTAATGCTAGCCTTTGGGGGGTGAGGGTAGGAGATTCAGGAGTTCAAAGCCATCCTGGGCTATAAAACATGTTCAAGGCCAGCCTGGGCTACATGAAAGCCTGTCTCAAAAAAAAAAAAAAATCAGGGGGGGATGGGCAGTGGTGGCACATGCTTTAAATCCCTCAGGAGGCAGAGGCAGGAGGATCTCTAAGTTTGAGGCCAGCCTGGTCTACAGGGTGAGTTCTGGGACAGCCAGGGCTACACAGAGAAACCCTGTCTTGAAAAACAAACAAATCATCAAGGGACAGTATTATTCTGACAGGGTATGAAAACAAAGCAGAAATAGCGTGACTATGACCTCAGTGCTGCCTCAGTTCCTGCCCGCTCCTCTGCCCCACTGTGCCCTCCTGGGCTTTTCTCCATTCCCTAGGGCATCTGCTCTAGTCCCACTGTGACCTCAGTCGGTCATGGTCGGGTCTCTGCTGAGAGTGCTCTGAAGGTCTCTCATTTACCTCGGTGACTTCTGTCACCTCCCTGTCTCCTGCTTCTCCCTCCCACTCACTCTCCTGTGTTACCTGGATCTAGCTAACCCTCCAACACTCAAAGCCAAGCTCCTTCCCGTGCCCTGTGGCTATGTCAAGGTGGCCCTTGACTTCCTGACTCCAAGAGTCATAGAGAGAAGCAACCCCCATCTCCAGGGACCAGCATGAGGTGTCTCCAACGGAAGAGAAACCATTTGGCAGTGTAACAGGCCCCAGACCTTAGTAGGCCCTGAGACCTTAGCACAACCGGCTCCATGATGGAAGTGCCATCCAAGCTGCAAACTCAACACGTAGACAGCACCACCTGCCGAAAGTGAAAACAAAGACCTAATCTACCAGACTCATAGTTCTGGGAACGTCTCTAAAGGTACTAACCTTACTTTTTGGCTTTTGTAGCTCTGCTTCTGGCTAGCTGTTCTTGTTAACTGAAGGATGTCAACCGAGGACATGGTTTTTGTGCTCAGAGCCACACTGGAATCCTGAACACCCAATGTAGTTGGCAGCCAGCTAATAAACACTTTCTTTCTTGTTATGTTTTCTGAGACAGGATTTCTGTGTAGCCCCAGCTGTCCTGGAACTTGCTATGTAAATCAGGCTGGCCTCCAACTCATGGAGATCCACCTGCCTCTGCCTCCCGTGTGCTGGGGGTTAAAGGCATGCGCCCACACTCTTTCTACTGATTTAAGCCCATGTTCAAGCATTCGTCTCTGGTGAATACCCCACAACTAGCCTGGTTGTGAAGACGGCTTCCTTGGAGAAAGACTGTCATTCATGGCTGGGGTTTGTTATTTCGTTGGTAGTTTTATTGTATTGCCTACACTGGCTTCAAACACCTGGTTTCAAATGACCTCTCCTCAGTCTCCTAAATAAGTGGGATTCCAGGCATGCTGCTGTCTCCAGCTGAGGCTGGGACGGAAAGGGCAGTTAGAGATTGTCCAGGCATAAGTGGGAAAAGTGCCCATGAGCTTGTGGCCCAGGGAAGCAAGAATTCCCTATCCAGGAATTCATACCATGTGCCTTGAGCTAGGAAGTGGCCTAGTGGGTAAAGTGCTTACAGTAAGGGCACAAGGACCTGAGTTCAAATCCCCAGCCCACGCCAAAATCCAGGGGTGGTAACACACAGTTATGGTCCCAATGCCTCGTGGTGTAGACAGGTAGATCTCGGGGCTCAGCTCAAACAGCAAGGCCTAGTTCATGGAGAAACTGTGTCAAAACCTCACAAGAGGGCTGGAGAGATGATTCAGCAGTCAAGAGATCTGAATTTGATTTTCATCATTCATACCAGGCAGCTCACAACTGCCTATGACTACATCTCAGGGGATCTGACACTTTCGGCCTCTGCAGCCATAAACACACACACATACACACACACACACACACACACACACACACACAATCTAAAAGGAAAGAGAAAAGCATAGAAGCCCTTCAAAGAGGCTGAAGAGGACGTTCTGGAAGAAGGCAAGAAATGAGGCTGAAACGCTGCCGTGGGTCAGGCCCAGGTTCCATGAAACCTTATTTCAGGGGCCCAGAATTAAGCCCGGGCCATCAGGAGCCATGAATAATTGAACAAATCCAGAGCTGTATTTTAAGAAGCCATGCTGGGTGGGAAACAGGAGATCAGATCAGCAGCTTGTTACCCTGTGGCAGGAACGTGGCGTGTCAGTACAGGGCAGAGGAAAGTCCAGGGCATGCGGGCCAGACACTGTTCAGAGCTGACATGGGGGTCACTGGTCCAGACACTGTGTTCAGAGGTGACATGGGGGTCACTG
>NW_026067894.1:8946911-8953145 GCF_014885135.2 Alexandromys fortis
TTGTTTTGTTTTGTTTTGTTTTTTTGAG
Source organism: Alexandromys fortis (assembly GCF_014885135.2). Classification (NCBI taxonomy): domain Eukaryota; kingdom Metazoa; phylum Chordata; class Mammalia; order Rodentia; family Cricetidae; genus Alexandromys; species Alexandromys fortis. Next base: position 8,946,940 of record NW_026067894.1, read on the forward strand.
ACAGGGTTTCTCTGTGGCTTTGGAGCCTGTCCTGGAACTAGCTCTGTAGACCAGGCTGGTCTCGAACTCACAGAGATCTGCCTGCCTCTGCCTCTGCCTCCCTAGTGCTGGGATTAAAGGCATGTGCCACCACCGCCCGGCTTGTCCTGGGCTTCTTAAGAGAGCCAAAAGTGGGTGGAGGCCCAGAACAGATGGTGACCACTCCGGAAATCCAGGTCCTCTGAATGATTCAGACCCTGTTACTCTTTGATAGCACAGAAGTGGACCTGCAATGAATAGTCACCAATGGGAGTCCAAGACACTGGTCACCATCACATGCTCACATCAGGGCTATAGAGAGGGGCACTGTGGGTAGGCAAAGCAGGCAGAGGTGTCTGTCACAACAGCCCCAAGCATCCTGCCCTCAGACCAAGGCAGCCTGGACAGGAGCTGAGCCCCTAACTCAGACCCAGGGCTTCCCACCTCCCCAATGCCTCTCCCATCTGCCCCACCCCCAAGTTGATCCTCTGTGGTGCCTCTGACCACTTTCCCAGCCTCCATCCTGCCTGTCTCTGCCTGCCGAGCCACTGTCCTCACAGGACCAAAGTCTGTTTAAAATTTCATGTGCTTCCCACAGTCTCTCACTCAAGTCAAAATGGGGCTCACCCCCCAAACTTCTTGAGACAAAGACCACACTCTGCCTCTCACTGGCTGCCCCCACACCCTCTGCTGCTGTCCTGGTACTTCCTCTAACCAGCCTTCTCTGGTCCTCAGGCTGCAGCAGAAAAGCCCTGAGTGACCTTCCACACTGAAACTGTCTTGCCTATTGTGACAACTGTTTCCCCGGGAACTACACTTTGGGTACTAAACAAGACCTGCCAGGGGTGGAGGGATTCTCCTTCCCCTTCTGTTGGTCCCTAGGTCCCACATCATCAAAGGGCAGCTGTGAGCTACCCTTCCTCCCAGCCAGAAAGAGCAGCCAGAGTCCAGCTTGATAGTGTATAACACACTGACAACATGACCGCTCCTTGGTAGGTTTACGGGAAAGGATTTTATTATAGTTATGAGAACAGACAGAGGCATCTGGAAGAGTCCAGAGCAGAGAGAGAAAGAAATAGACTGGCTGGGTGGTGGTGGCACACACCTTTAATCCCCAGCACTTCGTAGGCAGAAGCAAGAGGATCTGTGTGAGTTCGAGGCCAGCCTGTTCTACAGAGTGAGTACCAGGACAGCCAAGGTTACACAGAGAAACTCTGTCTCGAAGAACCAAAAAAAAAAAAGAAAAGAAAAGGAAAGAAAGAGGGAGGGAGGGAAAGAAGGAAGAAAGAAAGGGAGAAAAAAGAAAGGAGGAAAGGAAGAAGAAAGAGACTGAACGTGGCCAACAGGCTGCCATGGCCAGGGCTGTCTGCAGCACACAGGAGAATAGAGAAAACAGTGAGAGGAGCCAGAGCAGAGCAGAGAGGGGGCACACAGGAGAATAGCAAGGCTATAATGAATAGCTGGGGAGAGAAGCCTGTGAGCTGCAAGGTTAGGGGAGAGTGTTAATCCCAATGATGGAAGAAGAAAAACCACCAGCCCAAACCATAATGGCCAAATTAATTACAGCAAGCAGTTAAAGCAAATTTCTTTCATGTGCATGGGCTGCCTCCCCCTAAGGCGGGATTCGAGAGGTCAGCCTTCAACATGAGGAAGACAAGGTTTTCATAGCTCAGGGGTAGGGGGGTTTCCAAATTGGTGATTTGGCAGATAAAACGGGAGGAGTTACGGGAGCAGAACATAAACATAGCGTGTTAATCATAACGATCTTCTGAAACAAAGGCGTGATTGCAATGTGGTCAGAACAAGGTAGCCATAGCAACAAGTAGTCTTAGCAACCTTTTGAGATAAAAGTAGGATTGCGAGATGGGTATAACAACTTTTGAAATAGACATGGTTGCTGTTCTCTGAGCCAGGCAGTACAGAGCCATTTGTGGTTCAGGTGGGACACAGTGCAATCCTTGAGAAACAAAGGTTTAATCATAAACAGGAACGAGCCTGTTTTGTCTTTACTATTAGATGGCCTTTGAACCTAAACAGGAGGCGGGCTGTGCGTCATCTCCCCCCTTGTCTTTTGTGTCCCTGTCAAATCCTTGATAGGGTCTTAGCATTCTTTATCTGAGGGGCAGAGGTGGACAAAGGTCACAGTTCATCAAAAGATGCATGGCCTGTTTATAAATTATGCCCATTTGATTAGCATGGAAAGAACAAAAATTTTAAGGCCATATAATCTCATTACACCAATAGCTACTATAGGTAGCCATTTGTCCCCTTTACCAGGGCGTTTCCTTCCGATCTAATAGCCCAGCTCTTGCTGAGAACAAGGAAATGCCATATTCTCCTCTGTAACTGCTTCCTGCTAATTTAGGATGCTGTTGTCAGGACCCAGGGGGGCTGGAATATTAGCCAAAGGCCAGGAGGAGATTAGGGCAATCAGAAGCATCCAGATTGCTGACCCAGCTGAAGAGACGGGGAGCAATCACACTGACTGGACCGATGGACATCAGCTTCCAGCAAGTCCAGGGCTTTCCTGCTCTGTGGGACTATCTGGGGGCTGGCGTGGTATAAATGTCACGTTTGTAGTTCACAGCTGATTTCTGGACAGTGGCTACTGTTGTGACCAAGTCACAGGACCCTAAAGCAAGACCACCTGGGGTTTATTGGTTACAAATTAGCTAATTTGAACCAAATCCAACACATCTCGGGAGCAGGTGGGGAAAATGGCCCCAAGGCTTCAGGGTGAGGGGATTTTAAAGGCAAAAACCACAAATCAGGATAGCACAAAACCTTGGTATTTCAGGATTGGGTAAAAGCATACAACTTTTGAATTTGTTGGTTGGGGTATAGAGGAATTTTGAAACAGCCGTTAAATCAGATACCTTACAAGGAAATTTGAAGCAAGCAGATATAAACAGATGTTGTATGGCCACCCTGGTGACGTCATTTTAACCAGGGCTGGCACAGTTTCTTGGGAATTTTATGACTTTGCTGGGCTTCATCCACCCCCTTAGTAGGTCCTGTCTAAAATGGAGTTCTTTCTCAAACTGGAGTTTGTTCTGCTCCTTCATCTACCAGTCAAGTGGAACTCTGCCAAGAAAGGTATTGACCAGGGACAGAAGTTAAAGGACTTAAAGGAAACTTCTATCTGGAGCTTCCCCCTCAGGATCAGGCAATGGCAGGGAAGCTTAGGCTGTTGATTGGCAGGGGGTCTTATCTAGAGTCCCTTTGACCTGTGAGAGATGAATTCAAGTCTTAAGGTTTTTTTCGGTTCCCTGAGGTTTATATTATCATTTATTTTTTTTGTAATCTGCACTGAAATCTATACTGTAGAAAAAGCAGTGAACAGGTGTCTGTCAAACAGCTGGAGCGGGCTCATGCCTTCGAGTCAGCGCAAGAGCTGTTGTGGCTTTGGTTACAAACATGAACATTTCTTTCTGTCCAGAGGACTGGATATGGAGATTGGATGGGGATGTTCTGTCCAGAGGACTGGACATGGAGAGTGGATGGGGATGTTCTGTGTATGATGAGAAGCATCTTTAAGTCTATACTTAGAATAAAGACAAGCAAAGGAAAAAGAAAATCTTGAGCTTGTGACTGGGAATAGTCAAGGCTTTACCAGTTTGGCAGGACTTCATTGATTAATGCTAAAGCTTTGGGCCAGGTGGGGGTGATGCATGCTTTTTATCCCAGCACTAGGGAGGCAGAGGCAGGCGGATCTCTGTGAGTCTACAGAGTGAGTTCTAGGACATCCAAGGCTACACAGAGAAACCTTGTCTCAAAAAACCAAAAGCATGGCCTGGAGAGATGGCTCAGACAGAATATTGTACACATAATAAATAAATAAATAAATAAATAAATAAATAAATAAATAAATAAATATTAAAAAACCAAAAGCACAACAAAAATTTAAAGTTTTTTTAAAATATTTATTTATTTATTTATTTATTTATTTATTATTACGTATATAATAGTCTATCTGTGTGTATGCCGAAGGCCAGAAGAGGGCACCAGACCTTATTACAGATGGTTGTGAGCCACCATGTGGTTGCTGGGAATTGAACTCAGGACCTTTGGAAGAGCAGGCAGTGCCCTTAACCACTGAGCCATCATTCTAGGCCAAGCTTACCTGATTTTAAATAAACTACTTGGGGTTTTTGGTTTTTTGGTTTTTTTTTTTTCTTCAAGACAGGGTTTCTCTGTGACTTCAGAGCCTGTCCTGGAACTAGCTCTGTAGACCAGGCTGGTCTCGAACTCACAGAGATCCGCCTGCCTTTGCCTCCCGAGTGCTGCGATTAAAGGCGTGCGCCACCACTGCCAGGCATAGTCTAACTTTTTTTAGCTGCTCCGCCTTGCTCTTTTCCCCCCACAAAGTCAGGTGGATCTCCTGACGGGACAGACGCTTTCAAGTTCCAGAGCCAGTCTTTCAACACAGCAGAACATCACAAATATTTCCACATTACCCACACCCAACAGACATTTGAGTTTCTTCTAAACTGAATCCAGTGACCAGGAGGAAATTTGGACCCTTCGCTATCAAACTAGCCATGGTGGGCAGCAGGGGCAGATTTGGGCCTGGAGGGTACAAAGCCTCCCAGGGTGGCATGCAGAGGAGGGGGCTGTCCACATCGCCCCAGCCTGGCAGAGTGGGAGTGGTGGCAACAGGGGCTTGCTCAGCTCCTAAATCCACCTGTAACTGGAGAAGATTAACTGGGGTGCAGGAACACATACAAGGAAAGAAGATAGCAAAAACGAACCCAAAAGTCAGAACACAGCACATACCAGAGACTAAGACATTGAAAATGAAACCACAGGAACGGGGACAATGACAACATTTGGGGTCATTCAGAGGTTCACCAGTTTGACCAAAAAAGGGTGTTTTTTTTTTTTCCTTTTTTTTTTTTCTAACAAATAAGAGCAGGAGAGTGGTGGCACATGCCTTTAATCCCAGCACTAGGAGGTGAGAAGGGTTAGGATGCCAGCGTGGACTTCGCAATGTGTAACAGGTGTTTTTTGGTACTGATACTGAGGGAACCTGGAGGCCAGCATAGGCTCTGATATGCTAATAGGTACCACCAGGTAGCCATAAGTCCCTCCGCCAGAGGTAAGGGGAATGAGCCCTTTTGGTAGACAGGAATCAGTTCCATAAGTTCCTGAGGAATGCTGGCTTTCATCTGACTGCCAGAAATTGTCCCACAGCCCAGGTTGAGCTCACTAGACTGCCTTTTGGAGTTTGGGGAATAGGAGTTTCCTTTGGCAATAACAGGAGGCCTTTCACCTGCGCCATCCACACGGTCTCATGATCCCAGTGACCCAGGACATGCTGAAGGACAAACAGACAAACTAAGGTTAGTTTCGACAAAACTTAAGCCCTTGGAGGAAGTAAGAGTGGTCAGGAAATAGAGAAGAGTCGCGGGAAAGGGGAACTTGGCCAGGGGCTTTCGTACACCCAGGCCCATCCAGAACCTGCTGAGTCCTGTGTGGCCTCTTCCAGGTTATCATAACCTGTCAAGCAGGATTTCTAAGGATTGCTAGGAATAAAATGAGCCACTAAGGGAAGGTTCAAATGTGTGTGGGACAGACCCTCCTGTGAGGAAGAGAGGACATCTGAGCTGGACCCTGGTACTGGGTGTTGTCTAAAGTGCTCTCCCCAAAACCTCAAAATGACACCCCCACTGGCATGACAGTCTGGATCAGCTCAGGGTGGACGCTGGCCAGGGTAGACGATGGCTACTGTCGAAAGACAAATCTTACATCAGCCATTCTTCAACGTCTGTCTGTCTGAAAGAACCACCACTTCCTCTGTCTTCCCCTAACTCGGGCAAATGGAGAACACACCTACTAGTGCCTACCGGTAACATATCGAAGTTCCCACGCAAGCCTCCTGGCTCTTGTGGCCTGCAAATCTCCCCTATTCTACTCTAACTTCTAGGCGGTTCCTCTGCACACGCTCTCCCATCTCAGCCTGTCTCCTTTCAGCTGGCAAGGGTTTCCATACCTTTTTTCTTTTTTGCTCCTCTCTCTGCTTCTGGCAGCTCTGAACTTCCCACTCATGGAGTGGCCTCCTTTGGGGGTTTTGCTGCACCTTCGCAGATACTGAGAGTTCCTAAAGGACAGAAAGAAAGGGGCCCTTGATTTTCAGCTTCAGTCCTTTTTGTTTGCTGCTGGGGAAACTGAGGCTGAGAGGAAACAGC
>NW_026067894.1:8954121-8973278 GCF_014885135.2 Alexandromys fortis
TTTTGAGTTAGGCCATCTTTATCGGCCTGTACCAGGTCGCTGGCTGGGCTGAACTAAGTGACCTTCTGCTCGGAATCTCCCGGGTGGGAGAGGGGAAGGCCACTGTCTTCCTGGGAAAACATTCTGCTAGGAAATTTCTTCTTCCCCCTTTGAGAATAAGGGGTGAGGGTTCCACAGAGACACCAGACAAACAATTATAATTATATAACAGTTACGCCTCTGTATGATTATTTGATAAGCAGCTGTGGGTACCAGTGGGACAGGACAGAGAAAAGTCTCCCACCAACTATAGTTGGGTGGAGACAGGACAGGCACTCGGGCTCTAGATGCCCCAAGTAGCATCACTTTGCCCTCAAGAGAGTCACACTCAAGCCTCAGGGGACAGAGTGGTGTAGGATGTAGGAGTGACAGACCTTACACTCCAGAATCTTCTCCCCAGTACTCAGAAAACACCTGGCTCTGCAGGTCTAAGAGGAAAGCAAAGAGTCCAGCAGAAGAGCGGGAAGCGAAGCCACAGCTGACTGAGGAGATCCTGGGAGAGGGGTCATACTGCAGAGGGCCGAAAAGGGGTGTGTGCTGGTGGGGGTCAGAGTGCGCTTCTTAAATCAGGACAGAAAGGATGGAAAAGGTGACCAGTTAGGGCTGGTGTGAATTCCCGCGAGCACATGTTTCCTGGGGGGGAAAACAGGACACCTAGACCGCCTGGAGATGACCTTTCCAGAAGAGCTGGGAGGGCATTTCCTTTTCCTTTGCTTCTCCAAAATCCTCCCACCCCACCCCCGCCTCCGAGTGAGAGCAAGAAATAAGAACTTCATATTCTAATTAAGGAGACTTTTTGGTTTTTGTTTGTGTTTTTTTTTTTTTTTCAGATGTTATCTCACTCTGATGCACAGGCTGGCCTCAGGTTACTAGACTTGGGACTGGAGCCAGGAGTCAATGTTACGACCCTACACTGTCCTTGCAGAGGATCTAAGTTTGGTTCCCAGCATCTAAATCAAGCAGCCTGTAATTACAGATTAAAAAAAAAAACAAAAAACCCTTTGGCTTCTGTGAGCGCCTGTACTTACATGCACATACCCAAATACACACACACACACACATACACACACACTAAACAATGTTGTTGATTTGGTTGGTTGGTTGTTTTGTTTTGAGTTGGGATCTCTCTACATAACTCTGACTGTCCTGGAACTTGTTATGTACCCTAACCTGGCTTCAAATTGGTGAAGAGATCCACCTGCCTCTGCCTCCTGAGTGCTGGAATGAAAGGTGTGAGCCACAATGCCAAGCTGATAACATAAATCAAAGAAAAAAAAATTGAATTCAAGCAATCTTTGCAAGCACTCGGACCATAGGTACATACCTGGCAAGGAAGCTATTTCTATAAAAAGAGTGTTTTTGTTGTTGTTGTTCGTTTGTTTTTTTTGAGACAGGGTTTCTCTGTATAGCTTTGGAGTCTGTCCTGGAACTCACTCTGTAGCCCAGGCAACAAACTCAGAGATCCACCTGCCTCTGCCTCCCGAATGCTGAGATTAAAGGTGTGTGCCACCACCGCCTGTCCTAAAAAGAATTTAAGGACTGGAGAGATGGTTCAGTGGGTAAGAGCATTGGTTACTCTTTCAGAGGTCCTGGGTTCGATTTAAAGCATCTACATCGTGGCTTACAACCATCTGTAACTCGGGTTCCACGGGATTTTCTGGACTCCTTGGGCACCTGGCATATACGAGGTGCACACATTTATATACACAGAAACTTTCTGACATTTATTTTGTGCATGCGTGCACACGGATGACGCAACATGTGTCTGGAAGACAAATTGCAGGAATCTGCACCCTCCTTTTTCCGTGTAGGACCCAGGAATCAAACTCAGGTTGGCAAACCTTATCCACAAAGCTGTCTTGTCAGCCCAAGGAGAGTGTGCATGGAATATTTTGTTTGGGTATAGGGTGACGTTCAATAGGTAAACCATTTATAGATGTAAGTATGGGGACAACAATGAGGAAAGAGCAATCCAGGGAATAGCCAGAGGGGAGGGAACCAGAAGCCCATACACGGGAGGAGGCTTGTGGTTGACTCTTTGGTGGTCCTGGTCTCCAGGCTCCATCTCGAACCAGCTGGGGTTTGTCGGTGTGGAAGCAGCGGTGTCTGTGGAGGACACCGATCCCGCACTGTAGCTGTCCGGGAGCTGACACTGACCCCAGCCAGCATCCTCTGAAGTTCTTTGGAGGGTTGTTGAGACACAGAGGTTAACTGATGCCTAGAAGGTCTCAGTGCAGCTGTTTCAGTTCTAAAACATTGTCTAGAGTGGCAAGAAGAGTCATGAGTGGGGTGGCCCAGCGGCCCGTTAGTCCCCATTCAGAGGTCATCAGAACTGCTTTTAGGTGTTTAGTGGTGCTGATCACTCAGCAACTGTTTCAAGGCTGACAGAAGGGCAGAAGGGAGAGCGGACTACCTCAGAAGACATTCCACCCAAGGGACCACGACCAAACTTAACAGTTGGCAAAGATCCAGAACATAAGTCAGGAGGGAACAACTGTACAACTTTGTGGGGGAACATTACCTGACGAAGTTACATGAAGATTAACATTAGTCAATATAACAAAGTATCAAATTAGCATGAGGTTCAATGTAGCTGTGAGTCACCATATGCTAGGAGCCAAACCTGGGGGCCTCTGCAAAAAGCAAAAGCGCTCTTAACTGAAGGATCATCTCTTCAACAACCTCCACCCATTAAAACAAAAACAAAAACAAAAACCACTGAACATGGTAATGCACACCTTTAATCCCGGCACTCGGGAGGCAGAGGCAGTCGGATCTGAGTTCGAGAACAGCCTGTTCTACAGAGCAAGTTCCAGGACAGCCAGGGTTACACAGAGAAACTCTGTCTTGAAAAAAACAACACCCCCCCCCAAAAAAAAACACAACCATATGTAACTCCTGTCCCAGGATCCAACACCTCTTTTGGCCTCCAAAGGTACGACAAGCATATGGTGCACAAACATCACACAGGCAAAAGACCCATATACATAAAATAAAGGTGAAAAGAGATTTTATAAAAGTGTGTCTATGTATGTACACATATCAGGTAGCTACAGAGACCAGAAGAAGGCATCAGATCCCCGGGGCTGGAGTTTTGAGCAGTTGTGAACCACCCATCATGAATGCTGGGAACTGAACCCTAGTCCTCGGCAAAGCAGACACTCAGTCACTTTTAACCACTTAGTGCTCTTAACCACTGAGCCCCGCAGGTCACATCTTTTCCTTCCTTTCTTTCTTTCTTTCTTTCTTTCTTTCTTTCTTTCTTTCTTTCTTTCTCTTTGTTTTTTGTTTTTTGTTTTTTGAGGCTCTGTTTCACTATGTAACCCTAGCTGGCTAACCTGGAACTGGCCGTGTGTAGACGAGGTGGTTGCCTTCAGTTTCTGTCTCCTGAGTGCTGAGATTAAAGATATGACCACCACACCAGGCCTTCCCCAGACTTTTATATAGTTTTATTAAATACTTATAGGTTGTAAAAATAAGTAAATAAATAAATAGTATGGTAAAATATGCGTAACAAAATTTACAATTTTTTTTTTTTCCAGAGCTGAAGAGTAAACTCAGGGCTTCAAAACATCCCAGCTAAGCTATTCCCTGCAACAGGGAAGTACAAAACTATTCATAGTCATGCAATACATCTCTAGAACTTTCTGGTCTTGCGCAACTGAAATTCTTCCTCATTGAGCAGGGCTCCACCGCATTGCAGCCTCAGCCTCTGCCTATCTTAACCCTGCCATCTGTTTCTGTGACTCAGACCACGGGAGGTTCCACATGAGTGGAATCCCACGCTAGTTATCTGTGGCTACAGCCCATGTCCCCCTTTTAACAGATTTGATCCCCCCCCCCACACTTTATGTAAAGTCTATATTTTGTAATTGGCTCATCCACCATCACGTGATTCCTCCCTCTGTCTACTGTGAATGGGGTGTACAAAGCAACTCTTTGGGTTCTTTTGTTGTAGATCTATTTATTCGATTATTTCTGTGCACGGGTGTTTTGCCTGTATGTTTGTGTTGTACTCTATGTAACTGTACCATAAATGTGCCTGGTACCGGATGAGGACATCGGATCTCCTAGAACAGGAGTTGGCTGGGAATCACCATGTGGGTGCTGGGATCTGAAACCAGGTTCTCTGAGGGATGTCTAAACTTCCTCCATTTTACAAGTGGGGTCTACGTTTCACTTTCACAAACAAAGGGCTATTAATCAACAACACCCCTGACAACCAGGTCAAGAGAGAGAGCACAGGCAAAGCCTGAGTCAGCCCCATGCTCTCTCAAAGCAATGACTGAAAAAGGACAGTTCTCGTCACCCCCTGGAACAGGTCCGGACTTGCCCGAGTATGCCCAAATATGGAAAAACAAAAATTAAAACTGTGTTAATGTAACTGCTGCCTGTTTAACCAGCCACGCTAGAATTGGCATCACCGTTCCTCCAACTCCCTAGCTATGCTTAAAAGCACCTGTGGGTGACCCCGCATGCTGGGATAAATGCCTTTATCTTTGCCTACTATCTGAGTCTGGGGTCTTCCCACAGCAATTCTCAGACCCTTACACTCTGCAAGAGCAGCAGATGCTCCTCCATCACTGAAACACCTCTACTGGTCCCTGTTCTCAATTCTTTTGGGTGTCAGAGGGAATCGCTGAGTCAATTCTTCGTTGTTATCTGTTTCTGTGTTTTTCCCAGCACGGTTAATCTGTGTAGCCCTGGTTGTCCTGGAACTCACTTTGTAGACCAGGCTGGCCTCTAACTCACAGAGATCCACCTGCCTCTGCCTCCTGAGTTCTGGGATAAAAGGTGTGTGCCACCACTGCCCGGCCGTTGTTGTTTTAAATTGGGTTTTACTCTGAAGCCCAGACTGATTTGAGCAAACCCACCTTCCCCAGCCTTCGGGAGGCTGAGATTAAAGGTGGTGTGCTGCCACTTGCCCCCTCAGGAGGTATCTTTACAAACAAACAAATAGCAATCTTTATTTAGTATGACGGCATGTGGAGGTCAGAGGACAACTTCGTAGAGTTCGTTCATTCTCACCTTCCGCCTTATGTGGGCTCCGGGGACTGTACCCAGGTTTCCAGGTTTGCCTAATAACAAGGATTTTTTTCTCACGGAATCTTCTTTTCAGCTTCAAAAGTTGTTATTTACTTGATTATTTATTTATTTATTCATTCATTCACTTATTTATTTATTCATTCACTTATTTATTTATTTATTTATTTATTTATTTTTTGAGACAGGGTTTCTCTGTAGCTTTGGAGCCTGTCCTAGAACTCGCTCTGTAGACCAGGCTGGCCTTGAACTCACAGAGATCCACCTGTTTCTGCCTCCCAAGTACTGGGGTTAAAGGTTTATACCACCACCACCAGACCTTATTTTTTTTATTTAATCTCTGCTAAGGGGACAAGAGCCTGTTGTGCCCAGATTACGACCCCTAGAGAAAGACCACCAGAGAGGCTCAGACTGTAATAAGAAAGGTTTAATCCGCATAATACAAACATGTTTGGAACCCATCTCTGACCCCGTTGTAGTGAGGTAGAGAGAGGAGTTGTATCTCCTCTGTGGGGTGAGCTTTTAAAGGCATAACTATAAAGAGAATCTTTGAAGCTGCTTTGGCGCGGGTGCAAGGACTTTTGCTCCCTCTCATTTTGCTAAGTCAGCTTTTTTTCTTGTTCCTGAGTTTAGGCCATCTTTATCAGCCTGCACCAGGCGCCTGGCTGGGCTGAGCTAAGTGACCTTGTGCTCAGAATCTCCCAAGTGGGAGAGGGGAAGGCCACTGTCTTCCTGGGAAAACATTCTGCTAGGAAATTTCTTCTCACCCCTTTGAGAATAAGGGGTGAGGGTTCCACAAGCCACAGCTGCCTCCCTGAACCTCAGAAATGACAGGAAGGTTTGGGGTTGGTAGAGAAATGAAATTTGACCCCTTTCCCTGAAAGAGGCCCCTGTCGGGTACTGGCAGCCTGCAGGGGTGCAGTCTCTTCCTGACAGAAGCATCTGCCCTAGCGAGCAGGGTTGTGGCTTCATCCTGTTCCAGTCAGGGGCTGACAGGTGCCAGGGGGCCTCTGGACGGGTGAGGGTACAGAGCTCTGGGCTCCATCTAGGTACCACCAAAACAGGGAAGGAAAAGAAGATCCCTCTGCACTTTCACCCACTTTCTCAGACCCAGAGGAGTCAGAGTTTCGCTTTAAGTTCCAGCACCCCTTCCCCTCCCCCCCTCCCCGGTCCAGGCCCTGCCCCCAGTCCTGAGGAGTTCCTGCCTGGCCCTCTCAGCTCAAATACCCAACTGGTATTTACCATCATTATGATGGCTGATTAACAAAAGGAAATTTTGCAAAAGAGCAGAGTTTCTTCAGATAGCAGGGAAACGTGAAGACTGAGGAGAGTCAGGGATTGTCCTAGGGCGGCGATGGGAAAGGCGGTTGGTGGGCAGCGAGTGATCCATCATGGCCACCCTTCACCCGCGATAGTGTTCTTTATGCTTCTGACGCTGGTAGCTTCCAAAAGGATTCATTTCTAAATCACGCATATGTGTATGGGTCTGTGTGTGTGTGTGTGCGCGTGCACATGTGTACTTGCACACGAGTGTATTGGTCAGAAGAGAGTGTCAGGCTCCCTGGAGTTGGAGTCACAGACAATTCTGAGGCATTAGCATGGGTGCTGGGGACAGAAATCGCTTCCTCTGTCCAAGAGCAGTATACACACACTTAACTGCTGAGCCGTCTCTCCAGCCCCTAATCATGGTGGTTTTTTTTTTTAAACTTATTTTTATTTTATGTTCATTGGTGTTTTGCCTGCATACACGTCTGTGAGAATGTCAGATTCTCTGCAACTGGAGTTACAGACAGTTGTGAGCTGCCATGTGGGTGCTGGGAATTGAACCTGGATCCTCTGGAAGAGCAGCCGGTGCTCTTAACCTCTGAGCCATCTCTCCAGCCCCTCACGGTGTTTTTTTAAAGGGAAGAAAAGCAAGTAGACTCGATGGTGACTTACCTGCAGCTTTTGTTCTTTCTTTTTGGAGTACTGGAGAGCAGACTCAAGATCTCATTCATGCTAAGTGAGCGTTCCATCTCCGAACTATGTCCCGGCTTTGCTGCCACGTGTGAGACTCTGGGTTGGTTTGTTTGTTCTTGTTTTTTGTTTGTTTGTTTGTTTTTCATTTCCTTTTTCAAGACAGGATTTCTCTGGGTTGCTTTGGTGCTGTCCTGGAACTAGCTCTTGTAGACCAGGCTGGCCTCGAACTCACAGAGATCTGCCTGGCTCTGCCTCCCGAGTACTGGGTTTAAAGTTGTCCGCTACCACCACCAGGCCCAAACTCTGGGTTTACTTCCAAGAACCTCAGAAAGAACTTAGTGTTTGTTTTGAGAGACAGTGTCTTAGCCTGGCAGTGGTGGCATAAGATGTTATTTATTTTATTTTATTCTCTCCCCTCCCCCCCCATATTACATAGGGTTTCTCTATGTAATAGCCCTAGCTGGCCTGGAACTTGCTCTGTAGACCAGGGTGGCCTCGAATTTACAGAGATCCACCTGCCTTTGCTTCCCAAGTGCTAGGATTAAAGGAGCGTGCCACCACTGCCTGGTAGCACAAAACATTAATTCCAGCATTTAGAGATTAAAACATATTTCATGTGCATTGCTGTTTTGTCTGCAAAGTCCGGTTCTTCTGGAAGAGCAGCCAGTGCTCTTAACCGCTGAGCCATCTCTCCAGCTCTCCAAGAAGAATTTTTTTTTTAAATTTATTTACTTATTATGTATACAATATTCCGTCTGCATGTATGCCTGCAGGCCAGAAGAGGGCACCAGACTTCATTACAGATGGTTGTGAGCCACCATGTGATTGCTGGGAATTGAACTCAGGACCTTTGGAAGAGCAGGCAATACTCTTACCACTGAGCCATCTCTCCAGCCCCCCAAGAAGAATTCTTTAAACCTGGAAATCTCTCATTCTTGGGGCTTTCTCTCACTTCTCTTTCTCGTTTTTCTGTGGTAATTACTAACAAAGCCTGCTTCTGCTTTTGTATAAACATTGGGAGGGAGCGCTGGAGAGATGGCTCAGTGGTTAAGAGCACTTGCTGTTCTTACAGAGGACCCAGATTGGGTTCTTAGCTCCTACATGGTGGCTCACAATTGCCTGTAACTCCAGTTCCAGGGGATCTGACACCCTCTTCTGACATCTGTGGGCACCAGACACACACCTGGCACAAGCCACGCATGATGGCAAAAAACATAAAATAAAATAAATAAATCTAAATAGAATTTATTTGTATTTTATGTGCATAGGTGCATGCATGTCTGAACCCCTGGAAGTAGAATTACTGACAGGTGTAAGCTGCCATGTGGGTGCTTGGACCTGAACCTGGGTCCTCTGAAAGAGAAGCTAGGGCTTTTAACCACTGGGCCATCATTCTAGCCCTTGAATTTTTTTTAAAAGTAAAGCTGAATGTGGTAGTTACATGCCTGTAATACTAGCACTTGGAAGACTGAGGCAGGAGATCGTGGCTCATCATGGTTCAGAACAGCCTGAGCTACAAACTCCATCTCAAAAATAATAAAACAAATAAATACAAAATGATAAAAAAGAAATAAAAAATAAAAAGAATCTAAAAACAGAAGAGGCAGGAAAAGCCTCCAGGAGTCCAGTGGTTCTCAGTGTCGCCATCCTCTAAAGCCTCGCTCAACCTGCAGGAGCCTCCCTCCCTCTGCCTTCTGTGACCTCCTCCCTCCTCTCTCCTGTCCTCTTCTCCTCCTTCCCTCCCCTTCACTCTCTCCTCCCCCTCTCTTCTTTTCCCCTTCTCCTCTCCTCCCCTGCTCTCCTCTTATCCCCCTTCCTTCCTTTCCTCCTCTCCTCTCCTCCTGTCCCCCTCCCCTCCTTCCTTCCTCTCCTCTCTTCCCCTCATCCCCTCCCTCCCTCCCTCTCCTCTCCCTCCTCTCCTCTCATCTCCCCATTCCACCTCTCCTCCTCGACCCTTCCTTCCTCCATCCTTTCCTGATGATTCCCCTCCCCCCGCCGTGTCCCATGATCCTTGTTGAGAGGCTGTTCACAGCATCTGTCTGTTAATATGAAAAGATCCAAGCCATTATGGAAAACAGTTAAGAGACAGTAGCTAGCCTCTCACAGCCAGGGTTCCCAGAAGCTGCATAAGCGCTCTGTTTCTCCATTTGCACATTTTCAACCACAGGGAAGTCTGTTCCCATCCCATCTTATTTCCTAAAACAGGAGGCGGGTATTAGGAGAAATTGTGTCTTGTTTTGTTTTTAACATAGGGTCTCGTGTTGTCTGTCTATACCGGCTTTGAGCTTTGTAACCCAGGATGACCCGTGCTCCTGTCCTCCCAAGTGCTGAGGCTATGGGTGTCCTAGGGAGGTAGGTTTCAGCTCTGTATCACTAGAAAGGTCCAGGCAGAGGACTGAAGGGTACCTGGGGTGGGCAGGGCTATATATCTTCTTCCTCAGACCCAAGGGTAAGGATGTGTCCCTCCTGCGACACCACAAACTACATGAGGAGCTGCGGCACCCTGTTTGGACTTGGTGTACAGTGTGGGAGAGATCTGGGCGCATCACAGCTGGGCACGTGGGACAGTTTTTATCCATTCAACATCTTCCTGGCTTCAAGTAGTGGTACACACCTGTTATCCCAGAACCTGGGAGGAAAAGGCAGCAAGAGTGGCAGGTGCTCAGAGGCGCCATCCTTGGGTACACAGTGAGCTCAAGGTCAGCCTGGGCTACATGAAATCTGCCTAGCAACCCAAAACAAGGCAGAGGATGCAGCTCACTTGGTAGACTGCTTGTCTCAAAGGCAAGAAGCCTGGACTTCGAGCTTTAGTACCCAATAAAGTGAGCGTGGTGACCACACACACTGGGATATAGAGGCAGGAAGAGCCAAAGTTCAGGTCATCCTCAGTTACAGAGTAAGTTTGAGCACAATTTGTGCTACGTGAGACACACCCACACATACATGCACATACCACAGCACACACACACCAAGCAGCACCCACATATACTACACAGACACCACACCACACACAGACACACACACATGCACATACACCACACACACATCCCATACACCCCCACACTCACACTATATCACACAAACATTACACAAACACATCATACCACATACATGCACACACCATACATATGCACATACCACACACACACACGGACATACCACATACATACCACACACTACACCCACACACCATAGCACACACATATACCTCACTACATCACACCATACCACACACACACCACACCACACACATGTGCACACACACACACATATACACACCTAAGTCTTCTGGGTATCAGATTATCAAGTCTTGAATTTAGACATGCACCATGAGACCAAAGTAGGGATTGTCCTGGGTGATTTTTTTGTCAACTTGACCCAAGCTAGAGTTACCTAGACCCCTTACTTGAGGACACACCTCCATCAGATTGCCGGTTTGTGGTGCATTGTTTGGACTTATGATTGACGTGGGTGGGTCCAGGCTTTAGGGTGGGGGTAGTGGGGACCCCAGGCAGGTGGTCCTGAGTTGCATAAGAAAGCAAGTTGAGCCGGTGGTGGCGCTCACCTTTAATCTAGGCACTCCGGAGACAGAGGCAGGTAAGTTCTGCTCTGTGAGTTCAGGGCCAGCCTGGTCTACAGAGTGAGTTCCAGGACAGCCAAGACTACACAGGCGGACTGAGGGAGAGAGAAGAGAGAGAAAGAGCTGAGAAGCCATTAGGAGCAAGCAGGCCAGTAAACTGTGTTCCTCTGTGGTCTCTGTATCAATCTCAGCCTCCGGCCAGGAGTTGCAGCTGTTGATGGAGTGTGATCCCAGAGCTGTAGGCTGAAATCATCCCTTTCCTCCCCAAGTTGCTTTTGGTCATGGTGTTTTATCACAACAGTAGAAACTTTAACTAAGAAAGGATTCAATTTTAGGCATGAGGAGCAACGTCAAGGGGATTAAGTCCTTACCTAAGAATTCCCAAGGCGTTAGTGAACACAGCTGGGCCACAACCAACAAGGCTTGCGGGGCGTGACCGCAGGGGCGTGACCTGTGCTGGGCGTGGCTTCCGGGCTCTCCACTGCCGAGCTGCGGTCTCGTCTGAGCGCTAGCCCTACGACCATGGAGCCGGTGCCGGTGCCGCTGCAGGACTTCGCGAGCCACCTGGACCCCGCCTCCCTTCCGCGCGTGCTGCGGGTCTGCTCCGGCGTCTACTTTGAGGGTAAACGGGCCCTGGGGGGGAAGCAGCCAGGCAAGGTGGATCATGTCTGTAATTCCAACACTGAGGAGCTGAGGCAGGAGGATTGGCACGAGTTCGAGACTACTTGCCTATCTAGTGAGTTCCAGGTCAGTCTGGTACAGAGTGAGACCCTGAGGAAGTTGGGGTTTGAATTCCGACGCTGCCTCTTGCCCAGGCTTTATGAGTTCGCACCAAAAACCATCTCCCTGCACCTCAGGTTTTTGTCCCGTGGGTGAGGTAGCACAGGAACTGGGTGGCAGCGAGGCAAGGACAACCTGAACAGCCTAGGAAATTCTGCCTCAAACAACAAGAACAATTATAACAATAGATAGATAAATAAGTAGAGATCACTGATCCACTATACTAGACTGCTAGACTTGCTTTTTTAATTTTTAACTTTATTTTATTTTTTTTGAGAGAGAGAGAGAGAGAGAGAGAGAGAGAGAGAGAGAGAGAGAGAGATTTTTGTGTCATAGCCCAAGCTGGCCTCAACCTTGCAGGGATCCTTTTGCTTCTGAATGCAATCGCCATACCTGACTTGCTGTTGCTCCTTTTTCTTCTCTCTCCTCCCCCGCCCTTCCCCCTTTTCTCATCTTCTCTCCCTTTCTGCAGGGATCAACCCCATGCTCTGAGTTCCAACCACTGAGATACATCCCAGTTCCTATAAGCACCAGACCAGCCCTCCCACTGGGCTCTACTACGCTCCTAGCCTTCTGTCTCCCTGGCCCTCTGCCCACTAGATGGTCGGATCATTTTATTTCTCAGCTTGAATGGTCCTTCCTCCAGGAAGCCTTCCTGCTTTGCCTTGCTCACTTGCTTCTTGCCCACAGCTTTCCTGGTTCACAGCAGAGAAGAGTCAGGCACGTCAGGGACACAGTCACCAGTTATGGCTCAAAACAGCAAGTGGCCGGGGACTGACCACTTGGGTAGTGGGAAGAGGAGAAGGGATGTACTGGACAGAGACCTGCTTGGCTGTTCTGTGGAGGGAGGAACTGCAGCCCTCAGTGAAAAGAGGGAGACAGAGCAGAGAGTGGAGGGGGATGCCGGGATGCAGGTAGAACAAGCCTACTTCATTCTGCTCTCCAGAGTGAGGGGACCCCTGGGTCTGCCACAGCAGCTGCCAGCAAAGTGTTCTGATGGCCAAGCGGATTCTAGACTTCACAGTGGGTCCCTCGGGTCCCCTGGAATCTGATGGGTCCTGAAGCAGTCGTCTGGGGTCAGTTTGTCCTTTCCCCAGCCCGGAACATCCTCCCAGCATCCCTTGCTCACCTCTGACGCAATACTTGAGTTTCCTCATTTGGTCTGCCCTGGGAAGTGGTGGCAAGTGACACAAGTTGGGGTGATGTGACTGGGGACATGTCACAGGTCGTGGGTACGTAAACAAGATTACGTGGACGGTAGATGGCCGCAGGGGCAGGGCAGGGCAGGGCAGTGTGGTGGAGGAGCCGACCATGTGGTTAGGCATCCCAGATTTGGAGGGAAATACCTGGACTTAACACCCCAGGTTCTACCTCCTGCTGCCCTTCCCTCCCAATTCCACGTTCCCGTGATGTTGGACATGGAACCCGGTTGTATAACCTAGACGGTATCTAGCACGAGCTAACAGCCTTCGTCCTTGTTCTGGTTTAAGACACGCTCTTCCTGTGTAACTCAGACTTCTCCTGCTTAAATTTCCTGAATGGTGTGGCTACAGATGGATTTCGTCACAGCCGACCTTGGGAACTTGTTTTCACATTTATTTATGTACTTATTTGTTTATTGTGTGTAGGGAGCACGTGCATGCCACAGTTTCCGTGTGAAGGTCAGAGGACAACTTTCGGGAGTCAATTCTCTCTTCCACCACGTGGGACTTGGGGATGAAAGTCTTTTCCTGCCGGTGTCTTGCTGGTCCCTTTTTGATATTTTTGAGCAAGGGTTTCCTGTACCCCACGCTGGCCTAGAACTCCCTCTTTAGCCAAGTTCTTGGTCTTCCTCTTTACGGATCATTTGGAGGCGCTGACACCCCTTCTCTGAGCCGTCATTTTTAGGAAAGAGAAACTGCTCTCTCACTATTTTTGTAGCTGAGGGAAATTGCTGACCCCTGTTCCCCTAAGGGCAGTCATGCATCTTCAGGGCAGTGAAGCATCAGCAGCAGTTTGTGCAGCACCAGGTATATATAACTCCGCAGCTAACGCAGGGCCAGGTATATATAGTGTCCTCTGCCGGAAGGTCCACGCCCTGACGTTGTGACAGCTGTGGGTGTTTTGCTGAGGACGTTTTGGTGAGGTTCGCACCAGCTTCTCACGGCCACATGAGCAGCCTTGTTAGGACTATCCCGGGAGAAGGGCTGTCAGGTGGCCTCAAGGCCTTGGCACCACAGTTTCCCATCGCCTGCCAGCCGGATGGGGACCCTGCACAAGCTGCCCTGTGAGCTCTTTCGGGTGTATCTTCCATCCTCCAGTGTTCTCCAGGGCGTTAACCCTTTGCATCAGGCAAGTGGGCTGCTGAACTCGGAGGTGCTCAGACTCCACCTATTCTCACTGGGCTGGTGAGCTGGCTGGTGTGTGTGAGGGTGGTCACTGCCAGCCCTGCCAGCCTGAATTCAATCTGCAGCTCTCGCAGGGTGGAGAGAACTGGTTCACAAGAGTGGCCCTGATTTCTACACCCATGCTGTGGAATGTACTCAAGATGAACGTGACTGAAACAAACCAAAAAGTTAAAAGCAGTTCATCTGGGCTGGGGACATGGCTCAGTCGGTAGGGTGCTCACCTATCGTACGTGAACCCCTCAGTTTGATCCCTAGTGCTGCGAAGAACTTGGCATGGTGGCACACCTCCTGTCCTTCAAATACTCGGGAGGCAGAGGCAGGAGGGTCAGAAGTGCCACGTCGTCCTTGATATAGAGAGTTCCAGGCCAGCATGAACTACGGGAGAGCCAGTTTCCATAATTAATAAGTAAACAAATAATTCAAGCAAGCAAAGCAAGCATGCAACTCACTCATCTGAAGTCGAAAGCGGGGTGCTGGAAGAACGAGGTACCCACCTGGCCCTCTGTATCTACCTAGAGCCTCGCTACCCTGAGCCTGGTTTTGTAACTGTCAAGGGGAGTTGGGGTTCACAGGGTTGTTTACTGCTTCATTGGTAGAACACACCCTCAGGGGCTGCAGTGATGTTGAAAATGGACCAGCACTGATCACACTCACGTTAGGAGGTTTGAATTGGGAGAAAGGGCGGGCACCATGAGGGCCACCTCCCATGGCCAGTGTAGACGGGGTAAGCTGCGTGAGGATGGCCGGCCGAGCCAGGTGCCCTTTAGCAGGGAAAGACAAGGAAGAAAACAGCAGACTGCAGCTGGGGGTGAATGAAGTACTTACGTATGCATGGAACCCCGGCTTCAGTCCCCAGAACTATGAGAGAGAGAGAGAGAGAGAGAGAGAGAGAGAGAGAGAGAGAGAGAGAGAGAGAGAGAGACTCAAGGCAGCAGGGACAACCAAGCAGAGTTTAAGGAACAGATCACAGATCACCCAGGGCTCATCCTTGGCCAGACATATAAACCGAGTCTGTGTCTCCACAGGTTCTGTCTATGAGCTTTCTGGGAATGAGTGCTGCCTCTCCACAGGGGACCTGGTCAAGGTCACCCATGTTCACCTCCAGAAGGTGGTCTGTGAAAACTCAGAGACGGGTCAGGCCTTGGAGCTCAACCCCAACTTCTCAGGTAAGGAGTGCACCTCTGCCTCCCCACCTGCCCTGGCATCCGCTAGGCCTCTCTTCAGCCACTTGTGGGTGGGTTTGCCACACCCAGCATTTCCGCCCCTCTGGCTTTGCATAGCAGAATGGCTTGTCTATTGTTCCATAGCTGCAAGGCCAGGGGGCGCATTCAGGGGGCATCCTTGAGGATGCCCTGCGCCTGGCACATCCCTGCCCTCTTCTCATCACGTCTGCCTCCAGACCTCCAGGCTTTGGTCTCCGTTTGCTCACACGTCTTCATCAGATATCAACCGACACCAATGTGTGCCCAGGCCCTCTGGGGAGCTGGGTGTGTGGACTCAGGATGAGCTAGGCCCTTCTGGGGTAGCAGGGAGAGAGGGCAAGGGTCCATGAAGCAGGCACCAACATGGGGGGGGGCTGGCCTCCAAGGTCTGCAGATCCAAGAGCAAGAGGTGGTCCCCAGATGAGGGAGTGTGGCATTCGGTGCTTAAGAAATTACAAGGGAAACAGCTGTGGCGAGCCTGGATTCTAGCACGGGGAGGCAGACTGCCCAGCAGGAATTCAAGGCCAACCTTAGCTACATATCGAGTCAGTGTAGGATGCATGAGACGCAGTACATGAAGTCCTGGGTCCTATCCCAGCACTATGTAAACAAACTGTGGTGTGGTGGCCCATGCCTGTAATCCCAGAATTTAGACAGCAGAGGCAGGAGGAGCCGAAGGAGGTCTCATGCCTGGGAAACGATCAGCAGCTGACGCTTGCTGCCAAGCCTGGTGATTCGAGTTCAATTCCCGGAACCTGCCTGATAGGAGGAGAGAGTGACTCCTACAAGGAGGCCTCATCGGACCTCCACACAGGTGCTGTAGCGTGCACATGCGTGCATACATATACTAGGTACATGTGATATCTTTATTTTTTTTTTTGAGACAAAGTCTCACTGCATAACCCTGGTTGGCCTGGAACTCCCATGTAGATCAGACTGGCCTCAAAGTCATAGTGATCTACCTCCCTTTGCCTCCTGAGTATTGGGACTAAAGGCTTAAATATACCCTTCTAAAAAGAAAGATTTATTTATTTATTTTGTATACAACATTCTGCCTCCATGTATGCCCACGCGCCAGAAGAGGGCGCCAGATCTCATTACAGATGGTTGTGAGCCACAATGTAGTTGCTGGGAATTGAACTCAGAACCTCTGGAAAAGCAGCCAGTGCTCTTAACCTCTGAGTCGTCTCTCCAGCCCCAAAAGTACCCTTTTTTGATTTTTTTTTTTAAAGTAAAGATCCCTTTGAATTTCAAGGCCAGACTGAGATCCATGAGACCCTGCCTCAAAATCAAGCAAACCAGCCAAGCAAGCAGAAAAAGTAACTCCCAAGGGGTTCATTATTACGGAACAGAAGGTTTGCTGTCTGTGGCTGGGAGCATCCTGGGTGGAAACCATGATGCCACCGGCCTCAGCTTCCTTCTCTATTATGAGCCCTTGGACTTGATGTGGGGAGGTCACACGCGTATATATATAGAGTAGAGGAGTGGCTGGCACTGAGCAGGTGCATCCTGAAGGCACACAGGCACCTACACACACACACACACACACACACACACACACACACACACACACATGCTTACCGCAGTGGCGGGAGGTGAGCAGAAGTGGATCCTCTGGGTTGGACTGACTGACACACTTTCTCTTGTGAAAGTGCTGAGGAGCCTGGGGCTTTGCAGAGATTCAAATGATGACTCTCCTGTGGTTTGAGGGCTCTTTCTTCTTTCTTTGTTTCTTGGGTTTTTTGTTTGTTTGTTTCTTTCTTTCTCTATCTATCTATCTATCTATCTATCTTATCTTTCTTTCTTTTTTCCTTCCTTCCTTCCTTCCTTCCTTCCTTCCTTCCTTCCTTCCTTCCTTCCTTCCTTCCTTCCTTCCTTCCCTTTCCTTTCCCTTTCTTTCTATTTTACTTTACTTTACTTTTTGAGACAGGGTTTCTCTGTGTAGCCCTGACTGTCCTGGAACTCACTCTGTAGACCAGGCTGGCCTCGAACTCACAGAGATCCACCTGCCTCTGCCTCCTAAGTGCTGGGATTAAAGGCGTGCACCACCACACTAGGCCATATGGCCATTTTTTTTTTTTTTTTTGAGACAGGGTCTCACTATGTCGTCCTAGCTATTGGCTATGTAGACCAGGCTGGTCTTGAACTCATAGAGATCCACCGGCTTCTACCTCCTGAGAACAGGCATTAAAGGCATGCTTTAAGAATCCAGGCCAACACATATTTTTAGCACTGGGGTTTAGCTCAGGGCCTTTCACATGCTAAGCAAGCACTCGGTCACTGAACTACATCCGTGTCCAAGACCAGTATTTCTGTAGAATGTCATTCAGTCCAGACTCCGTGATATTTTCTTGATTAGATTTGAGTGGCGAGATTGGGACAGAAAACAACTGCTCCCAGAAGTCGGGTGATGTACCAGCCTGGTGGCAGGATGTCTGGGGACCGCAGGAGTGGTGGGTGGTCCTGGCAGACTAACTGAGGGGTGGGTGTCAGAGAGCACCTGGACCAGTAGCTCCTGGGGCTCTAATTTGGGAGAAAGAGACAATGGTGATGCCTCGGGATGGGGAGACAGACCGGATGTGTGGGCTTGCAGCTACAGGGGAGGTGTCTGGAGGGAAAAGGGATAGGTTGGCCAAGTTGGAGACAGAGAGAGGTCAGAAAAGTGGGAGAGCAAGGAAGGTGTGTGTGTGTGTGTGTGTGTGTGTGTGTGTGTGTGTGTGTTAGAGAATGTGCCCTTACTCTCTTCTGTGTCTCTCGTGACATCTGTGTGTCATTCCTGTTTCTGATTATCTGTTCACACGCTGTCCTCCAGCCTCCATCCACAGACCTTTGGTCTGGATGTCCAGATGCAGCCCCAGGAGGGATGCTGGCTGGGTTGCCTGCAGAGCCTGCCCCAGCCATGGCCTGCCCACCCCCCATTCTTCCCCTCTCTGCTGACTCCTGTAGGCCTCTTCAGTGCACTCAGCAGCCTGCAGAGCTACAGGACCCTGGAGGAGCTCACCTCTGCCGTGCCCCCGAGCGCCACACAGTGGCCCATTCACTTCAAGTCAACTGAAAGAATTGTCACGGAGGCCGGGGTGGTGCCTGTGGACCAACCCCTCAGGCTTGAGGCTGTGGAAGTACACCATGGGACCCGCTATGCACGCTGTGTCCAGGACTCAAAGACCCAGGAGGTCGTCCTCTATCTGCCCCTTTCCCAGACGGGACCCTTCCGCAGATGCAAGCCTGGTGCCCCACAAACCCTGCTCCAAGTCCTGCAGGACCCAGCTATGAAGGACCTCCTGTTTACCTGCCCCAGCCTACCCTGGCGCTCTGTGGTCCTGAGGCCCCAGTATGTGTTGCAAGCCGTGATGCACAGTGAGTCCCCTGGGCAGTGGGGGGCGGAATGGCGGGGAGCTGCACAGTGCACAGTTAGTCTGGGGGCGCCAGCTGGCTCATCCAGTGTCCGCCATGTCACAGAATACAGATGCCCAACGAAACAGGAAATGTGGTGTAAGAGACAGGAAAACAGGATAAACACACCCAAGGTCCCACATGCTTTACAGGGTCGGCCAACGTTAGCTTCCACACTAGCTAGGGCTGTGGAGATGCTGTCTCAAAACTGAAAAATGAAACAACTGATTAATTAAAAGGGGGCAGCAAGGTAGCTCAGTGTATAAAAGAATTTGCTGTGAAAATTGTCCTCTGACCTCCATGTTCCCTTCAGCACACACACACACACACGCGCACACACACACTCACACTCGCACACGCATGCACGCACACACACCAATAATAAAATGATCTGGTTTTTAGAGAGCACAAGTGGGATAGTGAGATGTCTCGGCAATTAAAGATGCTCTGCCACCATCAAGTGCCAGTTCCATCCCTGGGACCGGCATGGTGGAAGGAGAGACCTGACTTCCGCAAGTTGTCCTTTGACCTCTACACTCACACCATGGCATGAACGCATACATATGCAGGTGGACAGACAGACAGACACACACACACACACACACACATAAATAAGTGAATAAAAAACAAAATCAAGCCGGGCGATGGTGGCGCACGCCTTTAATCCCAGCACTCGGGAGGCTGAGGCAGGCGGATCTCTGTGAGTTCGAGACCAGCCTGGTCTACAGAGCTAGTTCCAGGACAGGCTCCAAAGCCACAGAGAAACCCTGTCTC
>NW_026067894.1:8973971-8986709 GCF_014885135.2 Alexandromys fortis
TTTTTTTTTTTTTTTTTTTTTTTTTTTGGTTTTTCTAGACAGGGTTTCTTTGTAGCTTTGGTGCCCATCCCGGAACTAGCTCTTGTAGACCAGGCTGGCCTCGAACTCCCAGAGATCCGCCTGCCTCTGCCTCCTGAGTGCTGGGATTAAAGGCATGCGCCACTACCGCCCGGCTTGTTGGTTTTTTTTTTTAAAAAAAACTTTTGAAAATTAGTTATCCTCGTTTTAGAGATGTATACCCATGGCACGGCAAAATAGATTTTATTTTGTTTGTGGAGAAGAAACGGAAAAGGAAATGCCCTCCCAGCTCCCCTTGAAAAGGCAAATCGAGAAGATCTGTGTGCCCTGTTTTCCTAGCACAGGGATTTTCTCTGCTGGAGTTACAGCACCCCTAGCCCAGTCACCTTCTTCATCCTCAGAGTTTCAACTGAAGCATCGCACACTGACTCCCCTGACTCCCTCTAACATAGCACACCCCTGTGCAACCCTTCTGCAATATTATGACCTCCTCAGTTAGCACGTCATGGCCTTGACCTCCTGGCCATCCTGCTTCAGTCTCCCTGCTCTGGGGTTGTAGTGGGCACCATCACACCCGGTAAATGTGTTTTCTTTTGATTTTTATAAAGAGTTTTCCAGAATCATCGATTCTGTGTGTATGGGTGTTTTGGCTGCATGCATGTCTGTGCACCACGTGTGTGCAGTGCCCGTGGAGGTCAGAAAAGAGCATCAGCTCCACCTGGACCTGGAGTTATCCTGTCAGGCGGCTCACAACCTCCTGTAACTCCAGCCCCTGCAGGACCCAACTGCCCCGCTGGCTTCTGCCGTTGCCTGCACCCGCATGCATATGCCTACATACCGTCAAAAGTCATAAAAACAAATATACAATTTAAAATTTAAAAATTAAAATTAAGAAATAAAAAGAAGCTGAAAAGAAATTATTTCCCCCCCCCCAAAAAAAAACCTAGTATAGTAGGAAAATGATTGAGATGAAACAGGACTCAAAGCTGGGGTGAAAGCCAGCACGGGGTGCTATGCTGCACCCCTGAACCGCCTGCCCTTCTCCCCACAGTGCGCCGCACCATCGTCAAGATCCCATCCACCCTGGAGGTGGAGGTGGAGGATGTCACCGCCTCCTCCCAGAACATCCACTTCATCAAGCCGCTGCTGCTAAGCGAGGTCCTGGCCCAGGGAGGCCCCTATCCTATGTCCACAGAGATCCTGGAGGTTCCTGAGGGCCCACCCATCTTCCTCAGTCCGTGGGTGGGCTCCCTACGCAAAGGCCAGAGGCTCTGCATCTATGGGCCAGCCTCACCAGCCTGGCAGGTTGTGGCCTCAAGCAAGAGCCGAAAGGTTCCCAGATACTTTATTCTCTCCGGGGCCTACCAGGGCAAGCTGAGGCGGAGGCCAAGGGAATTCCCCACGGCCTATGACATTTTGGGGGCTCTCCAGCCAGGCCGACCCCTCCGGGTGGTGGCCACAAAAGACTGTGATGGGAACGAAGAGGAGAATCCTGAATTTTCTTTCCTGGCTGTGGGCGATCGGCTGGAGGTGCTGAGGCAAGGCCAGGTCTGTGGGACCCAGGGCCAGGACATAGATGTCTTGATATGCCAGCGACTGAGTGAGGAAGTCGGGGAGGAAGAGGAGGACTTGGAGGAAGAGGAGGAGGTCGAGGACAAAGAACAGATTCTGCTGCCCCTCTACCTCTCTGGTGGCTTCGTGGAGGAGGTGAATGATGGGCGGCGCTACAGCCTAGCAGATCTCACCGCCCAGTTCTCCTTGCCCTGTGAGGTCAAGGTGGTGGCCAAGGACTCCCGGCACCCCACTGACCCTCTGGTCTCCTTCCCGGGTCTGCGGCTGGAGGAGAAGCTCACAGAACCCTATTTGGTGGTAGGCCTGGACTCCCAGCCAGAAATGTGCTTTGAAATCCCTCCCCGGTGGCTGGACCTGACCGTGGCAGAGGTTGCGGGGCAGCCAGGCCAGGTGGCTAGGCCACTCTCTGTCACTAGGGTGGAGGAACTATCAGAAGCCTTCTACTACAATCTCCGGAAGCTGCCAGCCTCGAAGAGCCAAGCTCCCCCGCCCAGGCCCCCAAAGAGCAAGGGTATAAGCGAGCGGAAGCAGAGCGTACAGAGCTGCCAGGAGATCGGCGTGAAGGTACGCCAGGAGGATGACGACGTGACGGTAAGCACAGACCCTAAGGGGGGGGGGCGAGTGGGAGGGGCCCCCCCAGAGGAGCCCCCTGTGGTGCTCACCCTGGGTCCCTTCCTTGCTTTCTGCCTGCCATGATTCTCTTTCAACTGTACTGAACTTGCAGCTCATCAAGTTCTGATCTTTGTACCAGTTATTCCCAGTCAGGCCTCATAATCCTGGAGTTGGCCTTATTATCAGTATTTTATCATTGCAAAAATGAGGATTGAGACTCTGACATGCCCCCGAGAGGTTGGACATTCTGGCCCTGAGTTCCTGGTCCTTTTCCTGTCACCTTGCGCCACTCCCAAGTGGAGAATCATCTTTTCTTTTTCCAGTAACTCTTAGGATGGCTCCTGTCCTTGCTTGTTTTCTGTGGCTGTGATCAAACATCCGAACCAAAAGTAGCTTGGAGGGGTAAGGTTTTAGTTCACAGTTTTAGGTGATAGCCTTTCACTGCAGGGACGTCACAGAGCCGGGCTTGAGACAGCTGGCCATACCATGTCCAGTCAAGAGGGAAAGAATCCGATGCATACATACGGCCTGCTCGCTTTCTTGCTGACTTTCTTTACTTTCATACAGTTTAGAGTCCAGCATAGGGAATGGTGTCACCCACAGTGGGCTCTGTCGTCTAATCCTGGTGGGTAGTCAAGAAAATCCCCCACAGAACATACCCACGGGCCAACGTGATCTAGATAATTCCTCATCAAGACTCTCTTCCCAGGTAATTCTAGGTGGTGTCAAATTAGCAGCTAAAACTAACCAGCATAGATCCTAAATCTTTCTCTGGTTGCCTGATGGTCACAGTGTTGAAACCTTCAGTGGTTCCACATGGCATCAGGGTCCTTCATGAATTGATTCCGGTCTGGAAATCAGTCTGGCTGGCCTTCCTGGGCCACTCACCCACCTCCACTTTGTACTCCCAACTTCAACCACAGAAGAAGGGCTCTGGGTTGACCATGGGTCTAGTATGGGCCACAGAGTTGAGGTGACCCAAACTAGACATATACTAGCCCCATGGCCCATCATCATTGCTCCTCCTTCAGGCTTGGGGAGAGCTGGCTCCGTTCTCTTTGTCACCTTCCTGCTGTGTCCATAGCTTGGAGACATGTCATTTTCCAGCCCACTGTACTGTAGTCTCTCTGCCTAAAGAGAGCTGGGCAGGATAAGGGGGGCAGAGAGCAGAAGTTCCGTATCTCCAAGGCTGGTAGGCACTGCTGAATGAGCCAAGGGAAATCAAAGATGGAAGAGTGGGGATGCAGGCTCACGCTGCCCCTCTGAGCATCTTTCTTAGTGGTAAACCCAAGAAGACTTCCCCCACAAGCCCTTGTGGTAACCATTTCCTGTTTGCCTGTAGCATATTTACTTGGTAGCTGACTCCACCTATTCTCACAGTACCCCTCCCCTGCACACCCCCTCAACATTCTCTTTACAGCTGAGATAACAGGCCAGCCACCCGAGCTCATAGAGCCAGGAGGATGACAGGGCTGGGTTTGAACTGGCCCTGACCGCTCTGCCTGAGTGACCTATTCAAAGCATGCTTTGTGAACTCAACAAGCATACTGTTTTGAGACCACGGGAGGCCTGAATTTATTATCATGTAGTCACGTGGCAGTGGAAGTTAAAAAGATAAGTCCTGAGGATTCTCACGAGGGGATCCTGTCCGTGAGAAGCCAGGCTCAGCAAAGCAGGGCCAGTGGCCAGAGCCCGGGGCACTGTCAGGAAGCTCCATCTCATGGGCTTGACTGCTGATTCTTGGACCCTTTCTGATTTCTAGTTTTTTGGATTGTTTTTATCTTGTTTTCCTGCTCAGTCTCAAGTTATAGGACGACGGCAATCCTACCCACAGTCTGAACCCAAGGCGAAGACCTTGGAAGACCTCCCCAAGGACCAGTCAAATCTGTACAGCAAGATTCCTATCCACAAGAAAGACCTTAAGTCCAAAACTCAAACAAAGAATTCAGGTGAGTCCTTTGGCACATCAAGCCCCTCTCCCGCCTCTGCTGGCTCTGCCAGGGGACCCTATTGTGGTCCTAGTTTGAGAGAGAGCCAAGCTTGTATAGAGTGGCTCAGGTGGGAAGGCCTCTGGTCTTTCTTCCTAGACTCCACACCCTAGCAATGAAATGAGTCCCGTCCTAGATAGTGTCCTCCTATGACAATCAAGGACAGCAAAATGACTGCAGGATTCAAGGAAAATGAACAGTGGTGTCTGGGCTGTAGAGTTAGGCCAAGCCCTTTCCTGAGGAAGCTGAAGAGGGGAAGGAACCTGCCTAAAGACAAAGATTCTGCATAACCCAGACTTTCTTTTCTTCTTCAGCACTGGGCATGAAACCCAAATCCCAGAGCATGCTTGGCAAATATCCTACCATGTCACCTCCCCTGCCTGACCCAGATATGGATGACCACGACTATGAAGAAATTTGAACCCTTTCAGAAAGTCATCGAAGTGCTGGGGCAGCCACACTTCCCAGCCGCTGCTGCACAGGAAGCTGAGATAACAGCTAACTCTTGGGAGACCCGGGGCAGTCTTCAGGGACTCAAACTCAGATGGGCATGGATTTGAAATGGGACAGAAACTATTCCCACCTTGCTGTGGAATAATCCTTCTGTACACCCTAAATATGCATTGCTCTCATTGATTAATAAAACGCTGATTAGCCAGTAGCCAGGCAGAAAGTATAGGTGGGACAACTAAACTAAGGATGATGGGAGAAGGGCAGAGTCAGGTGTCACCAGCCAGACACAGAGGGAGCAGATGAAAGTCCCATGCTAATGAAGATACTGCCATATGGCAGAGTGTAAATAAGGAATACGGGTTAACTTAAAATATAAGAGCTAATTAGTAATAAGCCTGAGCTATTGGCCAAGCATTTATAATTCATATAAGCTTCTGTGTGTTTCTTTGGGACTGGGCGGTTGGAACAGAAAACCTCCAATTACATGATCACCATTGAGTTCCAGATTCCTGCCTCTGCCTGGTCCCCAGAGGTTGCATGTGAACTTCTCAGTCTTAGAGTTTTGGTGTTCAGAGAAGCCATTTAAGTTCTGTTCACTCCTGTGCTCAACAGTTGTTCCACAACTAGGCTCAGAAGAATCAAAAGCCAGCAGCTTCAGCACTGCCTGCCTTCTGGTAAAGGGAACTCAAGTCTTCATTGTTCCACCCAGTGTTTGCCACCTCCTTTGTCTGCTGTGCCACATCTGCGTCCAGGCTCTGTGCCTGGGGACAGACAATATTCTCATGTTTGTAGATTCCAGCTCATGATCAGCACATGGTAAATGGGCTTGTTCAAATAAATGTGAGAATTTGCTTCCAAGAACAAAATCTTAGGTAGAACTTAAGTTATCAAAATCTGTTAGTGGAACTAAGAGAGCTACTTTTCAAAGATAGAGGGACCAGAGAGATGGCTCAGTGAAGTTTCTCCCAGCTACATTGTTTTTTTTTAAAATTTATTATATATACAATATTCTGCCTACATGTATCCCTGTGGGCCAGAAGAGGGCACCAGATCTCATTACAGATGGTTGTGAGCCACCATGTGGATGCTGGGAATTGAACTCAGGACCTCTGGAAGAGCAGCCAGTGCTCTTATCCTCTGAGCTATCTCTTCAGCCCCATTAACTGCACTAAGATGAAACCATTAATCCACATTAAATACTAATCCTTAAGTTGGCCTCTCTCTAGTTAAGCTTAGTAAAATATTTTTCATGACACCCCATTTCCCACCTGCAGTTCTAAAATTTTTCCTGAGAGAAGGTTGAACAACTAGGTGACACTGGTAGTTTCTAAGAGCTTGGGCCATATTGGCGTTCCAATGTACTGAATACCTTGTACTGGACTCCCGAACACAGCTCTTCTACCTATACAGCAAAGCACAACATTCAGGAGGCTGGAATTCCACAGCACTCTCCTGCCTGTGCTCTGCCTCAGACTCCCAGTGCTTAGCAATTACGTGATCACTGAGAGCCATCAATGACCAGAAGTCAGGGCAGTCCACTGCAAGCCTCCTGATGCTCATCTCTCCGACTGCTAGCACCTAACCAAGTTTGGGATCTAATAAAGACACTGATGTGTATCTGCACGCACACAAGAAATGCAGGTGCCAGAGGCACTGGATCCCCTAGAACTGGAATTAAGACAGTTGTGAGCTGCCTGACATAGGTGCTTGGAACTGAACTCAGGCCCCCATGGAAAAACAGCAGGTGCTCTTTATCCCTGAGCCTTCTCTCTCTGTCTCCCTAACCCGTCCTCTTTGAGGTCAGTTTCCACTATGTAGTCCTGGCTGCCTAGGACCTGGTATGTAGACCAAACTGGCCTCAGAACTCAAGAGACCCATCTGCCTCCTGAAACAAGCCATTCAATTGCTAAGTTGTCATTTGAATTCTATGGAAAGATCCACCCTGGTAAACAGAAATTGGAACTATGTGAAAGTATCCTAACATACACCCCCCACTGGAACATGTTTTGTTTTTTCTTGTTCCGCTTAGCTGGCCCCTACCTACAGGCGTGGCTCGCCAGAGGGAAGTGCCATCTAGCAAACAGCCAGAGGTTTACTACCAACAATCAGGGTAAGAGCTCATTTAGCAGTGCTCCACGTTATGAACTCCATCCCCAGTTAGTTCCATCCACGACATCATTTACCTTTGACCTCTGTGAGCTCAGTCTCTACTACAAGAGCTTTCGTGAAGTCTTACAGCAGCTAACTCAGTACACGACCACACTGTCAGCACCAACTTTAGGGGTCCCTTTCTTCAGTGCTGCCATGGGCTGAGCCAGCCTTGTGGAGCGCAGGCAAGTGTTCCACTGCTGTCAGCTATAACTCTAGCCCAAGGCCTATTCACAATCCTCCATGGCAAGGCCACATACTTTGCCCATCTACAAGAAACCCGAGAAAATAAGCCTGGCGATCTGTGTTGGATCCCTGATACACAGCAGAAGATGACTGACTCTGTACACTGTAGGAAGAGAAAACAAACTCCAGCAAGTTGTCCTGGCTTCCACAGTAAGTCAATGTGAAAAACCAGCAACATCTCAAAAGCTATTACAATCAAACTGTTTTATTAAACATATGGACATTTATAATACAAACAATGCAGTGACACCTCTTCCTCTCTGCCCTCTGGTGAGGCCGCCTCGCTAAAACCTCATGCTCACTTAAACCTACTTTCAGCTGTGGGCAAGACAAGGGGAAGGAAAGTGCAATTTTGAAAGTAACACGATAGACTCAAAGCAGGAAGCAAAAATAGGCAGAAGGTAGTGGGTTCTTTTTATAGCCTTTGGCCCTAGCATCATTCATCACCTCAACAGGAAGCCTTTCAAGAACAGAAGCTCCCAAGCATGATGTAGTTCTGCCCAGCTCTCTGGGTTGTGTTTCTCTTTCAATCCCACCCATCCAGCCTGGAGTCCTGATTAGTTTACCTGGAATTTCTGTTAAGAAATCCCACCCTGGTTTACTTCCTTCTCAACTGTCTATCTCCTTTTGAACCTCTAAACATCAAACAACAAAACAGAACAGCAGTAAGTTTCACAAGGACATCAGATGAGAGCTTCTCTATGAAACTTCTGTCCTAGAAGCCACTGGCCAAAACTGCAGAGCTGGAGACAACAGATGATAGAAAAACAGGTCCAGCTGGAAATAGTTCAGGTATCCAATGAGCTCCAGTTACTCTGCGTCTGTAGATTTAAAGTGATCATCATCCACAGTAGAATAAATGTGCCCCTCGTTGCATAGAAAATCCACTGCTTGCCTAGAAGGAAAAAAAAGGAGAGCCCCCACATTAAAACCAACGCCTTTTGAATACAGCTAAACAAGCAAACTGTAGAGGCATCTCATTTGTATTTTAATAAATAAAGCTTGCCTGAGGATCAGAAAAGTAAAACAGCCACACTGGCCAGGCAATGACACACACCCTTAATCCCAGCAGTCACACTAGCTTGCTGTAAAAAACCAGCAGTAGTGGTACATGCTCTTAATCCTAGCTCTAGAGAATCTCAGTTTGAGATTCCTGGAGGCAAGATCGCCATCTTCCGACTGACATTGAGGTTAAGAGGCAGTGGCTGGTTGTTTTGCTTTTCTGGTCTTCATGTTGAACCCCAATATCTGTCTCTTGAGTTTTTATTACTCATGCTTCAGAAAACATCACTTGTTTTTGCATTTATTATCTTAATTAAGAATTATTAATTTTGTTCATGGAAGTCTTTTACAGAGAAGTCAATTAAACCCCAGGACTGAGATTATCCATGCAGACAAGGGCTACCAGGGCTGCCTCAGATCCTGGTCTCAAGTTTTTAGCCCACACAAGAACCCGAAGCCATATTCAGCCTGCACATGAAATCCCTACTGTACACAGGGTCTTAAGGCTCCCTTCCCTGGATTCAGACCCCAGAACCCCACACTGAAATGCTGTTTGCTCTGCCTGTGAGCAGCAGCAGCAAAGCAGAAAAGGAAGAGTACTCAGAAGAGTGTGAGTCCCCCAAATCCTCAGGTCCTCACAGACAGTAACACTCAGTGATCCTGGACCCCCTCACCAGTGCTGAGACGGGCACTATCTATCACTTTACAGCACAGGGATGGGAAACTGACCTGGGCATTTCTTTTCTATCCAGACCTACCACCACACATCACCCCCAAGACAGGGTTTCTCTGTGTAATAAACATTTCTGGCTGTCCTGGAATTTGGTCTGTAGATCAGGTTAGCCTCAAACTCACAGAGATCCACTTTCCCATGCCTCCTGAGTGCTGAGATTAAAGGCAAGTACCAGCAAAGCCTACAATTATTAAATGGGCTTTTGTTTTGTTTTGAGACAGGGCCTCTTTAAGCAATCATGGTTGTCCTGGAACTTGCTATATAGACCAGGCTGGCCTTGAACTCAAGACACAAGAGTACCATCTACTTAGTCCATCTAGTTCACTGCAATAGAATCAGGCATCTGGTGCCTGCATAGAAATCAGGGCAAAGGTGTAAGGATTACCCAATGCCTTCCAATCAGAACAAATCAGCAGGCAGTGAACAGCGCCACCTGCGAGTCCTTCTGAAATCTCTGCACAGCTGGTCAACTTCCCTCAACAGGCTGCAGCTGACAACTTTCCTTTTCTTTTGCTGTGTGTCTCACAGAGTCCAGGTTGGCTCTGAACTCTTGATCCTCCCGCTTCTACCCTTCAAGTGCAGAGATCACAGGTGAGCACCACCAATCATCTTTTACACAGACTTCTCATTATCAGGGAACTATGAACAGAGATAGCTACAACTTTGGACCTCTAGGTCATAGACAACAATACTTACTTGAATGAGGCTACAGGCATGTGCTGGAGCTGATTTCTGAGATCCTGGAAATTCAATCCTTCTGGTCTTGGGCAAGCCTTGATCAAATTCAGTACCTAACAGTTCAAATAAAGACTATAGCAACTGCTCTGGATCAGTTTATTCAAGTTAACCCGAGTCCCTAGAGAAGCAAAAGGAGGGGCTAAAGGGATGGCGCAGGAGGAGCACTTGCAGAGAACCTGGGTTTGAAGCCTCCACTAGTATCAGGCC
This sequence comes from Alexandromys fortis, assembly GCF_014885135.2. Lineage (NCBI taxonomy): Eukaryota > Metazoa > Chordata > Mammalia > Rodentia > Cricetidae > Alexandromys > Alexandromys fortis. The sequence goes on from NW_026067894.1 coordinate 8,983,689, forward strand.
ATGTGGACAAACACACGCTCACACACAAGCATTAAGAGGGGATGGTATGAAATAGGCACCAAGATAACTTAGATCCTTTAGGAAGTAACAAAATAGAGGTCTGTGTTTTACATGAGAAACAGGCATCTTACCTGGTTTTGGACCACAGTGAGGCCATTTGCTGGCATGAAGTTATTCCCACTGAAGTTTCCTGGCTCACCCATTCCTGAGTTGCTGATAGATGGTCTCCCAGCTGAGACCTGAATTAAGAACAAGTTTAGAACATTAGAAAAGGCACCAAGTAAAATCTACTTCAAATAATTTGCTAATAAACAGCAAGAAACAATTTAATCAGTTTTCCTAGCAACTGTTTATATGGGCTGTAACAGGAAAACGCAGAGATGGAAGTCTTGAAGCACATGTCCCTCTCCCCTGAAAAGGATACTTCTGCTTCCTGATTTCATGCTCAAGCTATGATTCAACTGGGAACCACTCAAGCAAGCATTTATTATGAAACACCATGGGGAGAAAAAAAGAACACAGGCTTGCCTGCAGGTGCAGATCCCTGCCAGAGGCCTTGCCTAATGTGGAGAAGGCTGTGGTTTCAATTTGCAACACCATGAAGAAAAAGGGCAGTTGCTCCATCCTCTTTTTAGTAACTCCTTTCTCTGCCTACCACTACCGGGATAATCTCAAATACTCCTCTGAATGGAATCCTACCAAAGCCAGCAATGACATCTCAATCAGCGGCTCAAGTCCTTCAGTCTTCACAACACCTGACCTCTAAGCAGCAGCAGTGCCGACCACTCCCTTCAAATGTGTCTCTACCAGGCTTCTCACTCAGACTGTGCCTTCCCAGTACCACTCACTTGTCCTATCTCCACAGGCTAACAAGTTCCCCTCAGGATTCCACCCCAGACCCCTTTCTGGGCCACAAATCTTCACTACCGGTAGCCACCTAGGTTATCAGAGATTTATGGATTAAATTCTTTCCTTCCTCTCTAAGGCCGCTTGTCATTATAATTCACCTCAAGCAGCAGTCCATTAGCAGAACTAATCCATCTTTTGAGTCTCCAGTCTTTCTCTTTGCATAATTATTAATTTCTACCATCAGACCCCCCTCACCCCTCTGAACTCTAATCAATCCTCCCATTACTACAACCCACAAACCCCTCTAATCACGTCCTTCTTACTTGGAAACTTGAAGTGGCTCTTTCTGCCTATAAAAATGATATAAAACACTAAGACCAAGAACGCAGGACTTAACAGCTAGTAAGCAGTCAAAAGCTGTACTTTTCCAGCTGTTTCTCCCCCAGTCTACACAGCACACACTCACCTCACTCATTTGAGATCCACCTGCATCAACTTCTCACGTGCTAGGATGACAGCCCGACTCTGTCACCATGCAGTGCTACACTGCACTGACCAAGCCACGTTAGTCATCTGCTTCCTTCTTGGCGTTAGCGTGTGTATCTAGAGGCCAGAGGACACCTTGACCGCCATTCCTCACTTTTGAGTAGGGTTTCTCACTGGCTAGGCTGGTTGGCCATTAAGCTCCCAGACACCCTCCTGTTTTTGTCTCTCAGCATTGGGATTACAAGCACATGCCACATGTCCTGCTTAAACAGACAAACTTTAAAAAAAAAAAAACTATGTGTGTATATGTATGTATGTGGTGTATATACGCATGCATGCCACGACACGTATGTGGAATGCAGAGAACAATTCTCTCCTTTGATCATGTGGGGTGCAGGGATCAAACTCAAGATTGTTAGGTTGACCATTTGCCTTTACCCACCAAGCCATTTCATTAGTCCATGTTTTGCTCTTCCCCTACAGTTCTTGGGGTCAAATTCATGTCCTTAAGCACCATAACCAAGAGACAACTAGCCAATCACTTGGCTTCAGCTTTTGACCCATCCCCAACTGTAATAGCAACTGCTTTTCCCAATACACGTCCCTTCATCTACGCAGTGCCTGAGGAACGGTACACTCTGTAAGTGTTCTATCTACTGTACTGAATGACAGGGGCAAATCTATCATGTAAGGTTTAAAGCGTTAGGAGATTCCCCTGTCAACAAACCATCATTAAATGTCCACTGTTGAGGTGCTTTTATAATGTACATCCTAGAAGCAAAATGCTGTCTGGCTTGGGAATTTTCACTCAGCCTTCTTGGTACTGGATAAGAAAGAACACAAAACTCTGAAGAACACTCATTAGTGTTTCATTTAGACTTAAAAAAGCTCAGGAAGAAAATGTCCTGAGGACCTAAGAATTTTTTTTTTTTTTTTTCCCTTTTTGGGGGTTGTGGTGGTGGTGATGGTTGTGGTGTTTCAATATTCTAAATGTCAACAAAATAAAAGCCAGAACAGAATAGCCATCCATGGGACTGGAGAAAAGGCTCTTCCAGAGGACCTGATTGTCAAGTGGCACACAATTGCTTACAACTCTACTTCTAGGGGATCCCACGTTCTCTTCTGGCCCCTGAAGGTACCCTCACACACCATATACATTTACATAAGCACATGTAAATAAATACAAATCTTAAAAGTTTGCTTTCCCAAAAAAGGAAAAAAATCGATTGCAGCTCTTACCTGGTTGTTAGATTTGCTGAGCATCATATGTGCATTGACCACCTCCAGAATATGTGCAGTGAACTCATTCATGTCTTCCAGGGGTATGATCTTAAAGGCTACCAGGCTCTTTTTGTTCTATTAAAGAGGAAAATGCAAGCAAAAGACAAAAATAGTCAAGTAACTTTTTGGGCAAGCTACTGGCTTTTTCCTTGACTATATTTGAAAAACTGAAAGTTTTGGGAAAACGTCTGTTGTACACTTAAAAAAAAACTGTGTAGGGGACTGGAGAGATGGCTTAGTGGTTAAAAGCACTGGCTACTCTTCCAGAGGTTCTTAGTTCAATTCCCAGCAACCACATGGTGGCTCACAACTATCTCTAATGAGAGCTGGCGCCCTCTTTTGGTGTGTCAGCATATGTGGAGATAGAATGTTGTGTACATAATAAATCTTTAAAAAAAAAAAAAA
>NW_026067894.1:8987159-8999781 GCF_014885135.2 Alexandromys fortis
CTGATGGTTTTAATCAAGAACCCAGGTCCTTCATACCTTTCCCTTTTCTTTTTGAGATAAGAATTTTTTTTTTTTTTTTTTACTATGTAGCCTTGGCTGGCCCAGAACTAATAGATCCCCCCACCCCTTTTCAACAGGGTCTCACTATGTAGTCCTGAGTTTGGAGCTCACTATGTAGACCAGGATGGCCTCAAACTCAGAAATTTATGCCTCTGCCTCCCAGGTGTTGGGAATAATGGTATGTGCCACCACGTGTGCCTTCAATGTCTGTTTTAAGGCTAATTACTTATTCTCCTAATGAAGACATAAATTCACATATGCGTCATATAAAAATTTTTTTTGAGACAGGGTTTCTCTGTGTTTAACAGTCCTGGCTGTCCTGGAACTCACTCTGTAGAACATGCTGGCCTTGAACTCAGAGACCTGACTGACTGCCTCTGCCTCCTGAGTGCTGGGATTAAAGATTGTGTTACTACTACCTGGTAGTAAAGTTTTTTTTTGAGGCCAGGTCTTACTATTAACACTGGAACTCACTATCTAGGACCAGGATGGCCTTGAATCTGCTTGCCTCTACTTTCCAAGTGCTGGGGTTTAAGGGTCTGTGCCACAGTGCCCTGCTTAGTGAAAACATCTTAAACCCCATTTTTTTAAAATCTAAAGATGGGTATATTCGTGTATATAACTACAGATATTTACATGTCACAGCTCACATGTGGAAATTAGAAGACAATCTTGAGTGTTGGTCTAGCCTTCTACCTTAAGACAGGCTCTATTCTGTCAAGCCAGCCTGCCTGTGAGCTTTCCACGAACTGCCTCCGCTCACCCCCAAGTCTTGTGACTCTGGCTTTGCTTTGGTTATAAGGATGCAAACTCAGGTCTTCATCTAAGTCATACTCCAGCCTCCAAAGCTACCATTTGACTTTACCTGGAAAGACCTGAGGTGGCCAGCCACTTTCACGTATGTTTCTGGAGGAACCACGGTGTTTTCACCACTGGCATCCTAACAGATAAAAATATAAACATATGATTATTGTTTTAAAATTACTTTTAATTTTTTGTTTTGTTTTGCAACAGAGTTTCTCTATAGCTTTGGAGCCTGTCCTGGAACTTGTTCTGTAGACCAGACCAGCCTCAAACTCAGATATCAGCCTGTCTCTGCCTCCCGAGTGCTGGGAAAAAGATGTGTACCACTGTTGCATGGCTGCTTTTAATTTTTTAATTGGGACTCATGTAACACAGGCTTGTCTTCAAACTGAATACATAACCAAGGATGACTTTCAACTTCTGATCTTGTCTCTATCTTCCAATGTTCTCAACTGCTGAGTCATTACACTTACCTGGTCAATATACTTCAACTAGACCTTAGTACACATCTTTGTTCCCTTAATGTAAATCCCTGAAAGTGGATTTGTAGGTCAACCCTTCCCCCACCTTTTTTGGTTTTTTGAGACAAAGAGTTTCTTTGTGTAGCCACAGCTGTCCTAAACTTGCTCTGTAGGATCAGCCTGGCCTTGAACTCAAGAGTCCACGTCCTCTGCCTCCCAAGTACTGGAATTAGAGGCTTGTATCACCATTCCCAGCAAGTTTTTTTATTTATTTATTATGTATACAGTGCTCTAACTGCGTGCCAGAAGAGTGCACCATATCTCATTACAGATAATTGCGAGCCACCATGTGGATGCTGGGAATTGAACTCAGGCCCTCTGGAAGAACAATCAGTGCTCTTAACCTCTGAGCCATCTCTCCAGCCCAACTCCCCCCCTTTTTAACTGAAGATTTCAGTACAGGGTGAGCTTTGGTAAAGTACACCAGTTTATACTCATATTATCACAATTATACCGTAGCCATTTCCTTGCTAGAAAAAATGGCCAGTCAAAAAATGATTATTTTCTACATGTCACAAACCCTAGGCCAGGGCTACTCTCACCCAAATTAGAAACTGTCACTCATTTCCAATCTTACTAAGTCTGACCTGGATCATTACTGCGTTTTTATCTGGTCTTTTATTATAAATGGCCTGTGTATCTTTCTTAGCTCATTTTTCCAAGGTGTAGCTACTTGTTTTAGTCTGCAGAGCTTTTTACTAAACTGTTTCAATAGTCCCAGCATGCTTCCCATTCATTTAAACAGTATTTATCGAGGGCCCACTGTGTGACAGGCACCGTTCTAGGTGTCAGGGACAGTGATAACCAAGAGAAATTTTTTTCTCAGAGAATTTACTTTTTACTGTCTTCTGTCACTTGCCTTTAAATCTTTCACAGTATTTTAGGTGGTTTATAAATTTTTATGGTCAAATCTATTAAGTTCTCATTTTTGGGATTTTTTTTACCTTCAGTGCCTTGCTAATGTATTCTCACACTAAGAAAATCTTTCAAAAGGTTAAATGAAAGAGCTGAAGACCCAAAGTCTCAGGAGCCCACTTATTCAGGGAGAAGACTCACATCTGTGTCCACCCACTGGCGGACATCCATGGGCGCAGCCGTCATGTCATCTATTTTGTAAACTATATTGGTGGGAGCCTTCTCTGCGTTTCTGATTATTCCCACAATTGTGACCTAGATTAGAAAAAGAAAACAAACAGGTTTGATTGTCCTGGAAGCCAAAGCAAGATGTACATATAAATACAACTAGGGGAAAAAAAAAATTTGGAGATAGTCTCACTATGCAGCCCTGAACTTGTTTGAAGGACCTGGCTGGCCTCACATTTGTGGCAAATGTCCTGCCTGCTCTTGAGTGCTGAGTTTACAGGTGTGAGGCACCATGCCTAGTACAAAAGTTTACTTATTTTTATTTATTTACCTAAGAGTGAGCAAGGCTTGTTATAGAATATTATTCTATTTGCATATCCTGTAGAACATTTATTTAATTATACAAAGATGTAGTGCATTATCTCACGTTGCATTTGTTTAGCTCTTGTGAAATTGTGTTACAACTGTGGCCTAATAGAGCTGAACAGTCAATAGCAAGGCAGGAGAAAGGATAGGCAGGGCTGGCAGGCAGAGAATAGATAGGAGGAGAAATTTGGGAAGAAAAGGTCAAGGAGTAGGAAAGAAGGCCAGCCACCCAGCTACACAGCCAGATACAGAATAAGAAGGAAAGAAAAGATATATAAAAATAATAAAAGGTAAAAACCCAAAGGCAAAAGATAGAAGGGATAATATAAGAAAAGCTGGCTGAGGACCACGCAGAGATAGCTCAGGGGTTAAGAGCTGCTGCTCTTCCAGAGGTCATGAGTTCACAACCATCTGTAATAAGTTCTAGCACCCTCTTCTGATATACATGCAAAGAAAATAAATAAACACATCTTTAAAAAAATAAATGGGGTGGGGGAGAGGCTGCATTAAGTGTGGTAATTCATGTCTTTAATCCCAGCACTAGGGAAGTTGGAGGCCAGCCTGGTCTACAAAGTTGAGTTCCAGGACAGCCAGGGCTGTTACACAGATAAAACCCTGTCTCAAAAAAGCAAAAAATACTTTTAAGAAAAAGTATAGTTTTTACTATGGGTTACATGAGACACGACACAGATGTCAGCGGATGTTTTTCCAGTGCAGGATCTGGAGACTGACTGAGGTCATCAGACTGCAAAGAACCAGAACATGTCACTGGCTATAGACTTTTAATTTAGCAAGTGTTATTTCTTTCTCTTTCTGTTGCTGTTGTTGGTTTTTTGAGACAAGTTTCTCTGTGTAACAGCTCTTGCTGTCCTGGAACTCACTTTGTAGACCAGGCTGGCCTCCAACACAGAGATCCCCCTGCCTCTGCATCCTGAGTTCTGCGACTAAAGGTGTGCACCACCGCCCAACTCTTCTTTTTCCTTGTGTGAATGCACAGGAATGTGGTGCATGTACAAGTGAGCGGACAGCTGTGCAGTGACTGCCAAGGCTCTCTTCCCCAGAGACAGGCCTCTCACTGAACCTGGAACCAGCATGTCCCAGGGAGCCTTGTTTCTGACCCCACAGTTCTATAGAGAGAGGCACAAGAGTAATAGCATGGCTTTCTACACGAATACTGGGATGTGATCTCTGGTCCTCATGCTCGGACATCTTTCCAACCTCTTACTTCTCAACACTAAGTGTTTCTTCCACACAATGTAAAATACCTGCGAAATCTCCACATTCCCAATCTTGAACACTTCATCAGTCAGGGTAGCGGAAAGCAGCTGAGATATGGTACAGGGCACAATGTGCTGGACCCGGGCTCTCTGAAAAGGAGAAACGTACATAAAGTCAGCCTTGGTGATAAAACGTTCAGTTAATATTTGCTAAATGCCAAGCAATTTGAGTATACAACACTGAATTTCCAAAACTAAAGTCTCCTTACCTCAGGGATCAAGATCAAAATATTAACAAATACTGCATTTGATTCCCCTGCCTCTGAAGTGCTAAGATTCAAAGTATATGCCACTTTTAAATCAAATCCATTCTGATCTGACGCCAGAACTCTAGGTGTAGAGATGTTTGTATACTATGGGCTCACAAAGAAAAGGTCAGACTAGAGGCAGGACAACATAGGATAGCCTGCCTTCAGAACAAACTTTTAAGAGTTCAAGGCCAGCCTGGTATGCAGAGTGAGTTCCAGGCTACAGAGAGAAAACTTGAGGGGTGGAGGTGGGGGCAGAAAAAGCACATCCCAGATATAGCAAGCTGTTCAGGGCATCACCGAGGTGACAGAGTTTTGTGAAAAGGCCCGAGAAATGACAAACAGAAATAGAACTTAGGAGATGCCCTACGTTTCCTAATAAAACAGATGGCAGTCTCTGTAGAAACAGGGTGAGTTTATCCATGCTGGCCATCTTTCAAGGAAAGAGCACAGAGAGAGCAAAAGAACATTTAATGAAGACACTCAAATCACCTCTCGGAGCAGGCTACCAGCAATGTAACATTTTTTGAGATAGGGTTTCTGTGTAGACCAGGCTGGCCTCAAACTCAAGAGCTCCACCTGCCTCTGCCTCCCAAGTTCTGAGATTAAAGAAAGGTGTGCACGCAATGATGTAACTGTCATTCTGCCCATCACTGGTGTGAAGCGGCCTGAGTGGTATCACATGCCTACACTTCCAATCACTTGGACGGCTAATACAATGTATGGTGTTTGCCCACATGTGTACATACATGTGCATGTCTAATGTCTTGAGGAGGCTAAAACAATGTCAAAATCAAACCCAGGTTCCTTGGAAGAGCAGCCAGTGCTCTTAATCACTGAATTATCTTTCCAGCCCCTCCAAAATAATAAATAGATAAGTAAAAATGCAAGCAAGTAAGTAAAAATGTATGGTTCAGCCCAGTGGTGTAGCATTTTTCTAATACGGCCAGAAGGAAGACAGAGACATGGAAGGAGGGAGAGGACCTGGAGATGCGGCTCAGGCAGTAGCGTGCTCCAGCATGCACAAAGCCCCGAGAATCCACAGAACTACAGTGGTGTATGTCTATAATCTCAACAGTTGGGAAGAACAGGCAGGCTATCATATACCTAGAGAGTACAAAGCCAGTTTGGACTGCAGAAGAAATATATAAGCAAATTTAAAAAATAATAATGAGTGGTTGAGCATAATGGCGTACACCTGTAATCCCAGCACTCAGGAAACAGAGGTCATAGGATCGCCACAAATACATGGTCCATACAGGACGTTCCAGGCCACCCACTGCTAGTTAGTGAAAACTTGTCTCAAAAAAAAAAAAGCAATCACAAATGACGTGTTTTCAACCCAACATCACTTCTAACTTAGCAAAAGCATTAATGTAATAACAAACCTCATCCTGACACATTACAGAATGAAATGCCCTTTTGGGATCCCAAATAAACAAACAAGCAAAAGTTTGCTGGCAATTTCAAGCAACAGAAACATAAAGACTGGATGTTTCCCAGCCATCTGGGAAGCTGAGGCAGAAGGGCAGGAAGATCACCCCAGCCCTATAGGTTCAAAGCCAGCCCGGGCAGAAGTTACACCCCCACCTCAAAACTAAAATAAAAAAAAAAGTAAAAGACCAGTCACTTCAGTTAAAGGGCAAATAGTTAGAACGAGCCTGGTGGCACCCGCCCTTGATCCCAGCACCAGAGTCAGAGGCAGGGGGATCTGTGAGTTCCAGGACAGCCAGAGCATCACTGTGAGCCTGCCTCAAAACAACTCCCCAAACTCTCGGTCTCATACAAGGAATACGTACAAGGCAGGAAAGCACAGCAGATTAAAGACCTCTTGTTCTTCCTGTTAGCGAGCAACAGGAAAGAACCCAAAAGCTGTCGTGAACATAGCGGACTCTTGCCAAACGGGGATTTGGTGGCCCCAACCCTGACCCCTGGGTGGACGACAGGGACATTTAGCTGCTAAAGCGTCCTCCCGAGTGGCAGGGCCGGGCAGACAAGTGCGAGCGCGCCAATCCGCCCTGACAGAAGTCCGTCCGTCCCCGAGACCGGGAGGAAGCGAAGGACCACGGGGCGGCCTCTTCACCTACCGACTTCTTCTCGGCCTGCGACGCCGTGGGCGAGCCGAAGCCGCCGGGGGACTGCGTGTAGCCGCCCGCTCCGCCATAGCTGGAGCCGCCGAAGCTGTCGAAGCCGCCTGCTAGCGAACGACAGTCATTAGCGTCGGCGCGGCGAGCCGCCGCCTCCCTCCCGCCGCGGCCACGACGACCGCCTTCCCCGACCCCCGAGCCCCCACCCCCGGGTCTCTCGCCGCGGTCCTGCCCCCCCCACCACCACCACGCGCGGCTCCCCGCCTCCTCCCTCGCACGCCCGCCATTACTATTCCACATCCTGGTCGCGGTTTTCCCGAGAAGGAAGACCAAGACACGCCGGTCGGGGGGCTCGGCGACTACCGGACTGTCCGCCGCTCCGGCGTGGCGGCGTTGTATCTACTCTACACTGGCGCCACAAACTCCTTCCCGCGAAGAGCGAGCCAATCAGCGCTCAAGACACAATCTCGTTTCAGCCAATCAGGACTCACGACTCTTCCGCCTTTTCCGGTATCAGGGCCATGCTTCAGGAAAAAACTCACTGCCTCGAAAAAGGACGGAAGCCTGAGCGGCCATCTTTACTGAGGGCAACACCGATAGGCCAGTATTCAAGACGCCAACCAATCAAACACTACTTCCGGAGTGTATAAAAACTGTCTTGTCAAGTGCACGCGGCTTACGTCGCTTCCCACGTTCTTTAACCTCGTATTCCCGCCAAACTGCCAGTTTCCAGGCGAAGCTGAGTTTTGGATGCCATGGAGAAAGCCACGCTTTCGACCTCGGCGCCCCGTTGTGACACGCCCTTTGTACACCTCCGAGATTCGCAGTACCAGCCTCACAGGACCTCCTGGACTTGCTTATTTTCTATAAGATATGAAATTCGCCAAGTGCAGCGATTTCATCTCAGCACTCAGGAAGTTGGAGCGAGAGGATCGCTATGGGTTCGAGTTCAGCCTGTTCTGCGTAGTGAACTCCAGGATAGGCAGGGCTACATAGTAAAACCCTGAGTCAAAAATTTAAGTAAGCCGGGCAGTGGTGGCGCACACCTTTAATCCCAGCACTCAGGAGGCAGAGGCAGGTGGATCTCAGTTCGGGGCCAGCCTGGTCTACAGAATGAGTTCCAGGACAGTTAGGACTGTCCTACAGAGAAACCCTGTCTCGAAAAAACAATCAATCAATCAATAAACAAATAAATGAAACCTTTATTGTAGAACCACATGATCATCTCAATTGAACCTGTAAGAAACCTCATGGAGGCCAGCAAGATTAGGCAAGTATTTTCTGTTATACAGGGCTATCTCCCTAAAGGAGGGGTTTGAGAAAATAGCATCGAATGTAGGAGAAGGTGAGGTTTATATAGCCCCCAAAACTGCAAGAGTAAGGAGTTTTTAGAGGAATTTTGGTTATGTGGGAACTTGGTTGAACATTCCAAAATTATTTGGCAGAACAACTTATCAGGATATAGGGTATGGAACACATCAAATTCCAGAAAATGGGTCAAGACCTGGTAAAATTTAAGTTTTACGAAAACCAGGAATGTATTTATTTTGACTTTGTAATAAGATAGCTTCTAATGTTAAAATGGAGTCTGTCTGATCCCTCACAACTTCCAAAAGCTATCCTCTGCGTGCACACATGCACACACATAGCCATACAGAAGTGTGTTTTAAAAGCTGGTGGCAGTGGTGCACACCTATGATCCCAGCACTCGGGAGGCAGAGGCAGGCAGAGCTCCAAGTGAGTTCGAGGACAGTCAGGGTTATACAGGGAAACCCTATCTTGGAAAAAAAAAAAAAAACCTGAAAGAAATCTTGTGGCTGTTTAGATATGGCCTGAGTTGGGACCTTGATGGATCAGGTGAGAACCATGGTGGGTGACAGAATACGCCATGCAGAGAGAGCTTGAGTGTGGTGTTTATTTGAAATAAAGGGAATGGGAAGGGAAGAGAAAATGGGAGGGACAGACAGGGAGGAGAGAGAGAGAGAGAGAGAGAGAAGCTGAGACCTGCTTGCTGTGATGGGAAGAGAGAGATTAGGCAGAGTTTGTCTCTTAAAGTGACCTTTGCACCTTTGTACAAATTAGGATCTGCTTGCCATATACAGAGGGTGACTGTGCCCAAGTCCCCAAGGAGTGCCAGGATACTAACAGTGGCCACATATTTTTAAAAAAGATGTATTTATTTATTGTGTATACAGTGTTCTGCTTGCATGTATGCCTGCAGGCCAGAAAAGGGCGCCAGATCTCATTACAAATGGTTATGAGCCACCATGTGGTTGCTGAGAATTTAATTCAGGACCTTTGGAAGAGCAAGCAGTTCTCTTGTGCCCTCCAGTGGCCACATTTGAGAAGATCCAAAGATGCCCTGCCTTTCCTCCCCAGCTCTAATCAGCAATCATCCTTCCCCATGACTTAACTATTCATCCTATGAATCGTACACCTTGGTCTAAAACCTACTAGAGAGACTTTTGGAGGAGGAGGCTGCTTGTTTATTCCCGGTTGCCCAGACACAAAATAATCACACAGAAATTATATTAATTGCAACACTGCTTGGCCAATGACTCTAGCGTATTCCTAGCTAGCTCTTACATCTTAAATTAACCCATTTCTATTATTTTGTATTTGTCCATGAGGTTCGTGGTTTACTGGTAAGGTTCCCGCTGGCGGCTAGCATCTTTCTCCTTCTGTGGCTACATGGTGTCTCTCTGACTCTGCCGACTTTTCCCTCTACCTCTGCTTGGAATTCCCACCTTGCTCTCTTCTGCACTGTCATAGGCCCAAGCAGCTAGCTTCTTTCTTTCTTTCTTTCTTTCTTTCTTTCTTTCTTTCTTTCTTTCTTTCTTTCTTTCTTTCCTTCCTTCCTTCCTTCCTTCCTTCCTTCCTTCCTTCCTTCCGTCTGTCTGTCTTTCTTAAGATTTATTTATTTATTATGTATACAATATTCTCAGTATTATGTCTGCATGTATGCCTGCAGGCCAGAAGAGGGCACCAGATCTCATTACAGATGGTTGTGAGCCACCATGCCTTTACTGGGAATTGTACTCAGACCTTTGGAAGAGCAGGCAATGCTCTTAACCGCTGAGCCATCTCTCCAACGCCCCCAAGCAGCTTCTTTATTAACCAATGGTAATAAAACATTCATAGCAGACAGAGGGGAATCCCACATTACCCTTTGTGGGTATATGCATGAGTTCAGGTGTCTTCAGAATCATATGAGGTTCTGGGATCAATCCCCCTATAGTGATAGTTTGTATTTTAATAAATAAAGCTTGTCTGAAGATCAGAGTGCAGAGCTAAGCTACTAGAGGCCAGGGAGTGGTGGCACACACCTTTAATCCCAGGACTCAAGGCCACCCTTGAGTCCTGGGATTGAATCTGTCTAAAAAGAAAAACAGAACTCACACAAAGGTGCTCCTGAGAGACCCAGGCCCCAGAAAATTCCTGATCCGTAGCCCCCACACAGACACCAAATGGCTACACTCCAAGCCCCAACCCAGGAAAAGAAACACAACCTGAAAATGGGACCAAAGCCAAAGGAAGAGACCCTTTGTCCCCAAATCTAGAGACGGAGAAAAGCCCCCAAGCCCTAAAACTGGAAGAACAGCCAACGCTCTCAATTGTGGGGCCATTTCTGCAATCTCCCTAACAATCATTTTATGACCTCACTTCTGTGCTCTAAGATCTTTTGTGTCTCATCCCTGCGACCTAGAGGAAAAGTTCAAGATCCTGTGAGCAGCACCCCAGCCAGTTATAATTTTATATGCGGCCCTGTGAGTCTCCCTCCTTCCACCCTACACTAACAGCTGTTCCTTATTGGTAAATGAGAGAGTGGCTGTGGAGCTTCCCGGATGAGCGCAGAAGGGTGTTAGCCTGCCTGGGCCAGATATCAGCTCTTCTAGATCCTCTCTCAGCGACTTCATTCCTCACCTTCTTGAACGGTGGACTTGAACCCTAGATCTACCATAATTGCAGGCTGGACTCCCAGAGGCTCAGAGGTTACGGGTGCCAAAGATCACTGGCACTAGAGGGCTGCCTTGTACCCACTCCCACAAGGACGTTGCCACCAAGTGTTTGCTGTCTACATGTAAAGTTTCTGTGGCTGCAAAGAAGGGTGGGAAATGACCCTGGAGAGTGCTTGACCCTTGGCTGATGCTGATGCTTTCTTTCTTGAGACAGGCTCATGCCCTAGCAGAAGCCAGTCTGGAAATGAGCAGTTTAGCCCAGGCTATCTCTCAATCTACATCTGTCCCTTCGCCTTGGACTCCCCGATGCTGGGATCATAGGCACAAGCCGCTGTATCTGACTCTTGTCAATTTACCCAAAGCATGCTTTTTTTTCTCTGTAGAGTGACGGGGGTTGTGAAAATTACAGTTGCTAAGAGTCACACACGTACCTGGGGGTCATTTGAAGAGAGGTGGGTGCTAAAAAAAAAAAAAGAGGGGAAACGGCAGCAAGAGCTTGGTCTTCAAAGCAAAGCTGACACACAGCTCCCTCCAGAAGGACTTCATCAATGAAAGGGCCCAAGGCTGTGATGCTGGGACACGGGATGCAGAGCGCTAGACAGAAACAACTAATCTAAGCACGCTGCGACCTTAAGGAAGGGCAGGCTTCCTAATGCCAAGAGTGAGAATAAGCCGGACGGTGGTGGTGCATGAATTTAATCCCAGTACTCAAGCGGCAGAGGCAGGTGAAGCTCTGTGAGTTCAAGGCCAGCCTGGTCTACAGAGTGAGTTTCAGGGTAGCCAGAGCTACACAGAGAAACCCTGTCTCAGAAAAAAAAAAAAAAAAGGAAAAAACAAAGACTGAGGATGAAAGAGAGAGAGACACCGTGAGAGAGACTGGGAGCAGAGGAGGCTCTTCAGAGGGAGCACTCATCTTCAGACCAAACCCCTGAAAGGTCTCAGACTGATCCCCAGAAACAAAAGAAAGGTCTGATTTTTAAAAACCTCTTAGGGGTGCCGGAATGTTTCATATCAGTTAGTTCAGAATAGCTCACATGACAAGGGGCATGGAGGAGAGCTGTGAAGTCACAGCATGGACTGCTTCCTAACTCTGTCCCAAAGAGGGCTGCCTGGAGGTGTGGCCTGGTTTGGCTATGGGACCAGGCCTAAAGGTACAGGCCAGTCTTCTAACCCAAGGCTGTTTCATACTTAAGAAAGCAAAGTCCAAACCACTTGGATTTTTATCCACTTACCTTTCTGGTCAGCCAGCACAGACATAGACATAGCTGGTTCCAGTCCAGGAAAAACCATTACCACTGAGGTGGGGCAGAAACCCTGCTCCCCTACAGCCATTCTGAGCCCTTCCTGTGTCTATCTGGGATGGTGACACCCTTTCCTTATTCACATAAAACCTTAGGGAAGGGGGGCTGGAGTGATGGTCAACACTCCTTGGTCCCTGGTCCCATGGTCACCTTCCGCACTGGCCTCAGCATCCTTAGACGCCTTCTATCACTTCTGATGCAAAGGGCAGTCACGTTGCTTGACTGTGGTCAGGTCAACAGCCCTCAGTCCGGGTCAGTCTCTGAGCTCTGCTCCTTCTTTCCACCCCTGGCAGAAAATTCAGACTTGGTAGTTATTCTGATACCAGCTTCCTCTGGGTGACTCAGGGTTCTGAACGGGGACAGAACCTGGTACTCTGCTCACAGGACAGGTTTGTACCATCCCGAGGGACAAAGGTCGTTTTCCTCTGCCAGCCTCCTGTTCTTTCTTTATTGCATGTGCAGTGCTAAGGATGGTACCCAGGACCTTGTGCAAGTTAGGCAAGCAATCTGAGCTACATTCTGTGCCTTGCTTTGACCCGAGCTCCTGTAGCCCAGGCTGGCTTCAAACTCTCTATGTTGAAGAAACTAGCCTTGAATAACCTTGAACCCCCAGGGGGCTGTTAGTTTTTTCTATCTACCTATCTGTCTATCTAATATTATAAATATATATAATCAATAAATATAATAAATAAATATGTTTTTTTGTTTAGTGTGTGTGTGTGTGCGTGCGTGCGTGTTTGAGACAGTTTCTCTTCATAGCCCTGACTATCCTAGAACTCACTCTGTAAACCAGGCTGGCCTCGAACTCATAGAGATCCACCTGCCTGTAGTGATATTTTGTTTGTGTTTTAACAAATAAAGCTTGCCTGAAGATCAGAGTGCAGAGCTAAGCCACTAAAGGCCAGGCAGTGGTGAC
>NW_026067894.1:9001291-9066314 GCF_014885135.2 Alexandromys fortis
TCTCTGGAAGTTTTGATCGAGTCTGACTGACCAAGTCTGTACTGAGTTTTCGTTCTTACTACTACCCCCCCTACTGAGTTTTCATTCTTACTACTACTCCCCCCCCCCAGCAGTGGTTTTGTGGTTTATTTCCCTGCAGGCCGTGATACCTGCAGGGACCCCACAACTCGCAAGCACCTTGACTTTAGCCTTCCTAGCTTCTAGGACTGTGAGCCCATACATTTCTGTTCTTTACAAGCTGCCCAGTCTCAGGGCTTCTGGTTTAGCAACAGAAAGTGAATGAAGACAGCGTTTCTGCCTCAGACTCTGCTTTTCTCACCGTATCCATTGTTCTGAGATGCAGACTCAGAAAAAAAAAAAAAAGATTTATTTTTATTTATTATGTGTATGAGTGTTTTTCCTTCTTGTGTGGGTGTGCACTGTGTGTGTGTTCGGTACCTTCGGAGGCCAGAGAGGGCACTGGATGCCCTGGAGCTGGAGTTAGAGCCAGTCGTGAGCCTCCATGTGGTTGACAGGAACCAAACCCAAGCCCTCTACAAAAGCAGCCAATGCTCTTAACTGCCAAGCCTTGTCTCTAGCCCCAGTTTTGCCTCTGATTCTCTTCCTGGCTCCCCAAAGCTCTCAGCTCAAACATTTGAGCACAGCCTGGCCCTGCCTGCTTTCCCAGCCTCGGGTCCCAAGTCTGATAGATCCCCAGTCACCACAGCTCCCTTGCAAAGCCACCTCCTCGGCACACATTGCTCCTCCCCCTCACTAACACCCCTCCCCACACGTGCACACAACCTGTTTTCTCCTTTGCTCACAGAGGTCAAGCTGCTTGACTGTGGTGGTTGTGGCTGTGAGGCTGTGGCACCAAGAGTTTATCTTGCTTGAGTGGGTGAGGGTCTTGGTTTCATCCTGGTGCAAAGAACACAAATAACAAAACAAAACGAAACAAAAAAAAAAAAACAATAAATAAACCACAAAAAGGACAAACCCAAAACCACCACTAATGACAAGGAAAAATAATCAAAACAAAACAGAAAACCCAAAGAGGGTGAAGCTTCTGTCGTCGCCTCCCAGAAGCCTCTCATCCTCTTCCCTGAGTCACATCCTTCCTCGAGCTTCTCAGGTCACCTCACTCCGGTGGTCCAGCTCTCAGCCTCCTAAGGGCAGGTGTAGGGGACAATACCATCCCCCCCGTTGCCCAATTTCTGGTAGTTCCCAGCTCCTGGTATGATCAATGAAGAGCTCTAAGTGTTGTTGGCTATAAAGTCAGACTGGCCTCAGAGTCATCAGCAGCCGTGGTTGGCCTTGACCTGCTAACCCTCCAGTCATCAAGTGTGCTGGGACCATAGTCGAGCACTACCACATTTGGCTTAAGTTTAGGTTCTCGTATTCACGTTTCTCCAGCTAGCATTTAAAGTCCTTCGGCAGCCAAAGTCAGCCAATGAATTCGTTCGTGTTGCTGTTCTTCAAGGAGAGGACAATGAGTCAGGGCAGATGGGACATGTCTGGAGATTAAGGAGGCTACCTGAACGGAAATGCTTCCAATTCTACCAGATAATTTTAAGAGCAAATCGAAAATATCGTATCATTTTGCCCCCAGTACTTCTGTATTTCTCTCCAAAAGCCGGGAGACTCAAACGGAGCATCTTGCAACAAAGATGTGGTTTCCACAGAGACGTACGGGCAGGCCCTCCCTCCAGTCCTAACTGGTACATCTCTCCTCCAATCAAGCTCCCGCCCTGCTGGGCAAAAGAGGAAAAGCAAGAGCAGTCTCAGCCGCCTGGGATAACTTGGAACACAGGTAACAGCCAGACGGGAAGTTCTGCTCAGACACGTGGCTGGCCGCGAGTTGTTGGGAGCCTGCGGCGCGGACGCACCTGAAGCTGTAGTGGACCTGTCGGGAGGATGGCGCTTCTCCCGTGGCTGATACTCCTGGCCTCCTGGGGAGTAGCAGGGGCTGAACTAGGTAGGGCTGCGGGGAAAACCTGCTCTTTGTTTCCTACTAGGAACTGGGGGTGGGGTCTGGGCTGCTGGGTATGGCTCATAGAACAAGGCCAAAAATGGCAAGGCAGCTTAGAGGTTAAAGTGAAGAGACTTAGACAGCCGTCAAGGTTGTCCAGCGGGTTAGCTCAGCTGTAGATAAGAGTTCAAGGGCAGTCTAGGTTACTTGAAACACTGTTTCAAAGAGAGGAGAAAAGAAAAGTAAAAAAAAAAAAAATGCTCCTTGAGCTGTCGGACTTTAAACCAGAGCAGCAGCCTGTCAGGGGCAGGGTAGTGACACCGACTTTGCCAGTGGGGCGCTGACTTGGCTTAGGGTCTTTATGAGAGCCAGCCACTGAGAGGAAGCAGGTGGCTGGAAAGACTTAACTCCATCAGGACACTTTAGATTGGAGGCTCTGGTGTAGCTCTGTGGTACAGTGATTGTCTGAATGACAAGGCAGTGCTGGCCATCCCTGGGACTCAGAGACACAAATGAAAACATTGGCTAAGGGCTGCTGAGATGGCTCAGCGGGCAGAGGTGCTTGCCAGTAAGACTGACAAAGGGAGTTCAGTTCCCCAGACCCACATGGCTGGAGGAGAGGACCCTGTTCCCCAAAGTTGTCTTCAGACCTCCGCACAAGAGTAGCGGTGTGCGCCGGCCCAATAGATAAGCGTAAATAAAACATAAAAAATGAAAACACCGGTGGAAAGTCGGTCTCTGAACCCTGGGTGAATGTAGGGACCAGGAAGAAGACAGAAAAGGAAATTCAGGTCTTCGAGGAATAAACAGTCCCTCAGCCGGGAAGAAGCAACAGCCAGGGAGAAAGCCCAGCGTGAGCAAGAAAAATGCGTGCACACAGTATTCCAGGGTGACCCTGAAGGCTTCTGTTTTGTCTTGCTTTGAGGTAGGGTCTCACTGTGTCTCCCTAGCTGACCTGGAACTTGCCAGATAGATCAGCCTGACTTTGGACTTTATACTCCAAAGAGATCCACCTGCCTCTGTCTCGTGAGTGCTGGGATTAAAGCAAGTGCCATCAGCAGAGAGTTCCACTTGTTGCATAACCGAGGCAGGCTGAGTAGAAAAGCAGGGCCAGTCGGTGCTGAAGAAATGCAGTGGTTTTGTGTGCATGGGTGTTGCTCGCATGCATGCCTGTGTACCACACGTGTGCCTCCCCGCTACCACCACCGTGTGGAGGCCAGAAGAGGGCATCAGATGGCCTGATGCTGGAGTTAAAGACAGTTGTGAGCAACCCTGTCGGTGTTTGGAGTTACACCAGGGTCCTCTGTGAGAGCAACCAGGGTTCTTAACCACTGAGCCATCTCCCCAGTCCCTGAACATATGGTTTTTGTTTTGTTTTGTTTTGTTTGGCATAATACTTGCCCAACAACTTAATATGTGACGTGTTTTCATCCCCATTTTACACAGAAAAAAAAACTACATCAGAGAAGTGACTACCCCAAGATCACATGGTTAGTGAGTCTGGACACAAACCCAGGCTGTCCAGCTGTGTTCGATCTGTCTGTTTGTCCGTCCATCCATCCATCCATCCATCCATCCATCCATCCATCCATCTATCTATCTATCTATCTATCTATCTATCTATCTATCTATCTATCTATCTACTTTGAGACAGGGTTTCTCTGTAGCTTTGTAGGCTGATCTGGAACTTTCTCTGTAGATCAGGCTGGCTTCCAACTCACAGAGATCCACCTGCCTCTGCCTCCCAAGTGCTAGGATTAAAGGTGTGCGCTACCCCCGCCCGGCCCTGTGTTCTATTTATAATGTGAAGCTCTGCAGAAATAGCCCACTAAGGGGCTGGAGAGATGGCTCAGTGGTTAAGAGCACTGACTGTTCTTCTAGAGGTCCTGAGCTCAATTCCCAGCAACCACACAGTGGCTCAAAACCACCTATAATGAGATCTGGTGACCTCTTCTGGCCTACAGGCAGGATACTGTATAAATAAATAAATCTAAAAAAAAAGAAACAAAGAAAGAAAGAAAGAGCCCACTAAGGGGAAAAGGGCAGGGAGATTTGATGGCTGTTGAGCATTTTCAGTGACCAAGACTTAGCATTAGGCTCTTGGAAAACTCTCTCTTTAAGACTTATTTGAATAAAAGAATAGCCGGGCAGTGGTGGTGCACACCTTTAATCTCAGCACTCTGGAGGCAGAGGCAGGTGGATCTCTTTGAGTTTGAGGACAGTCTGGTCTACAGAGGGTGTAGTAAGGAGGCTGCTTGTTCTTCCTGGCCTCCCAGAACCAAAATAACACACAGAAACTGTCTTAATTAAATCACTGCTTGGCCCATTAGCTCTAGCTTCTTATTGACTAACTCTTACATATTAATTTAACTCATTTCTATTAATCTGTGTATGGCCATGTGGCTGTGACTTACCAGCTAAAGTTTTGGCGTCTGTCTCCAGCAGGACTACATGGCTTCTCTCTGACTCCACCTCTTTTTTTTCCAGCTTTCAGGTTAGTTTTCTTCACCTAACACTTTTCCCCTATAGTTCTGCTATAGGCCCAAAACAGTTTCTTTATTAACCAATGGTATTCGTGGCATACAGAGGGAAATCCAACATCACCTCCCTTTTTCTTTTAAATAAAAAGGAAGGTTTCAACTTTAACATAGTAAAATTACATATAACAGTTACCAAGCCATAGTATTCCAGCAGATTTTTCCATAAAGCAGGAAATTTCAAAGACAGTTCCGCCTATATTGGCAGTTTGTCAGTCACTTTCTTCTGTGTCCTGCATAATGTCTAGCTGACTCTTTAATGAACCAGGAACCCCGAAGGACCGTCTCACCCTTAGGCAAGTTTAGCAGTCACTTCTCTGCGGGTCCTGCATGTCCAGTTCACCCAATATACCATCAAGCAGTCCAGGCAAGAGCAGTTTCTTGCCAAATGGCTAACCAACTCCATAAGGAGCCTCTTAGATGCCCATCTTCCTCTTTAAGTAATTGGTGCTGCCAGGAGCAGATGTGTCTCACTGTCATGAAAAGTTCTAAATTCTTAAACAAATGCCTTATTCTGAAGGTCTCAGAAAGATTTGAAGAATACTTACCTAATTAAATTACATATCTAGAAAACCTAACTAACATGACCACAAGCTTGACTATTACAGATGATTATCTATTAACCTATATTTTTAATTATACATTACATTTTTTTTCGAGACAAGGTTTTTCTGTGGTTTTGGAGCTTGTCCTGGAACTAGCTCTTGTAGACCAGGCTGGTCTCGAACTCACAGAGATCCGCCTGCCTCTGCCTCCC
Source organism: Alexandromys fortis (assembly GCF_014885135.2). Taxonomy (NCBI): domain Eukaryota; kingdom Metazoa; phylum Chordata; class Mammalia; order Rodentia; family Cricetidae; genus Alexandromys; species Alexandromys fortis. Next base: position 9,006,534 of record NW_026067894.1, read on the forward strand.
AAGTGCTGGGATTAAAGGCGTGCGCCACCACCGCCCAGCTATACATTACATTTTTAAGTGAGATGCACACACAATACCTTAACCAAGATCAGAAATACATATATATAGTATAACAAAATTGACCTTACATTTGTAACAATAAGCCAAGATCCATACCAATGCAAATTATTCATATCTATAGCATATCCCTCTTTGTATGTAAGCAAACATTCATAAACAATATTTGGGAATATGGGTGTAGTTTTCTCCAAACTGCTTCCTGCTGTTTATTGAGTGAAGCAATTTTTTGAGGGGTTTTCACGGTGACCTCTCGGGAGATCGTGGTCCATCAAACCATATTAGTCTGGAATTTATCCACAAAAGGGAGTTCCAGGACAGCCAGGGCTGCACAGAGAAACCTTGTCAAAAGAATCCCATGGCACCTGCAAGTGTTTTCAGGGTCTTCCTGTGGGTTCCACCATTCCTAGTCAAGACCTGGGGTGCTATCTGTCACGACACCAGCATGTAGCTCCTTTTCCTCCCATGCAGCTGGTGCAACACTCCACTCGTCCCCCTGCATCAGATGACACAGAAGGGCAAGTCTCACCCCTGTCAAAGAGCCAAATCGGGGAATGTCCCTGAAGCCTGCATCAGGGCTGAGGGAGGACTGGTTAGTACTGGCCAAGGAGCATGGTAGCTTACTCACCTATAAGACAGGATGGATACACCTAACTGGGGAGCAGTTTGGAGGGGTGGTTGTATAGTTAGAACAGGAACAGGAAATGTTTGTTTTAGCAGAGGACCCTATGTCTTAGTTTATAGAGAAGGAATTACAATTGAAGTACTTAAGTACATTTTTAATCCCAGCACTCAGGGAAGCAGAGGCAGGCAGATCTCTGTGAGTTTGAGGCCAGCCTGGTCTACGGAGTGAGTTCCAGGACAGCCAGAGGCTGCATAGTAAGAACCTGTCTTAAGAAAAAAAAAAAGATTTATTTTGTGTGTATGTGTCTGTGTGTGCGTGCACAGATGAGCTGTGTTGGGATGTGGAGGCCAGAGGGCAACTTGCACAAGTCAGTTCTCTCCCTCCGCCTTGTGCGTCTCCAGGATCAAACTCAGGTTTTCAGGGTTAGCAGCAAGTATCTACCTGCTGGGCCATCTTACAACCCATGAAGCACGTTAGATTATTGCAGAGTACCAATAACAAAGGAGTGAAGTTGGACCATTGCGCTTTGTGTTGTGGTTTACACATGATGACAGACAGCTGTGGAATCAGAGAGCAGCTAGGATTGCAGAGGGCTCTCAGAGAACGTGATCAATGCAGGAAACAAGCCCGAGAGGAGGGAATAGGAGGGAAGGGGAAGGTCTACTTCCAGAGGCCGTGTGGCACTGGTACCTTTTTTGTTTTTTGATTTAAATATTTATTTATTTATTAGTTATATAGTATTCTGTCTGCTTGTATGCCTGCAGGCCAGAAGAGGGCATCAGACCTCATTCCAGATGGTTGTGAGCCACCATGTGGTTGCTGGGAATTGAACTCAGGACCTTTGGAAGAGCAGGCAGTGCTCTTAACCGCTGAGCCATCTCTCCAGCCCCTTCTTTGTTTTTGTTTTGTTTTGTTTTTCAAGACAGGGTTTCTCTGGCTGTCCTGGAACTTGGTAGACCAGGCTCACCTCAAACTCACAGAGATCCGCCTGCCCCTTCCTCCCTGAGTGCTGGGATTAAAAGTGTGAGCCACCATCAACCTCATGCAAAGCTGGTGTCTTAGCCCCTTCTCCCACACCTACTCCTGGCCGGGCTTTGCGGGAGAGAACTTTCCTCTGCACCCCTTCTCTCTGGGCGTTCTCATTCTTGCTTTACCAGTAAGGAAACTGAGGCTCAGTTAGGGTCGTTTCTGGTCCAAGTCACCATTGCCTGTATGGATGAGTCTGGCTTCATAAACAACCCCCCCCTCCCAATTCCAAATGTCTCTAATCCCCTTTCAAAAACAACCTCCTGCTTGGAGCAGGAAAATCTGAGTCCTGAGTCTTGCCTTTGGAAACCTGTGTGACCACGAGCCTCTTTCATGACCTTAAAGTGGGGTGATAGTAGAGGGGAGGTTAAATTGTGATAGTTAGGTGGCAGAGAGAGATGGCTCCATGGTTAAGAGCACTTGCTGCTCTTGCAGAAGACCTGGGTTTCTTTCCCAGCACCCATATAGCCGCTCACAACCACTTGTAACTCCAGTTCCAGGGGATTTGGCTCCATCTTCTGGTCTCGATGGGTTCCTGCATGCATGTGATAGGAAATCACGCAAGCACACGCAAAGACTAAAGTGTAAGCTTACAATTCTTCAATGTGAGAGCCAAGGGAGGCCTTGCCGAGCATGGTAAAGTGCTAGACAAGCTGACCGGGAGCCAGTGAGATGGCTCAGAGGGCAAATGCTCTCACTGTCAAGCCCGATGACCTGAGGGGAGTCTGGGCCTCACGTGGTAAAAAGGAGAGTCCTGATTTCTGCAAGTTGTCCTGTGGCCTCCCCATACCCTCTGTCACGTACGTGTGCACACGCACACAGATACGTAAATAAAGGCAGATGAGATGACTCAGTGGGTTAAAAGGCATTTGCCTCTGAGTCTGAGGGCCAGAGGTCGATCCCCGAGATCCACATACTGAAAGGAGACTCTTGAAGGTTGACCTTTGACCCCTACCCATGCACTGTGGCATGTGCACACATGCGCACACACGTAAACAAAATAAATAAGTAAACTGAAATAATTTTATTAAAGAAATAGATATTACGTTTAGATGGTCATTGCACCTTGTATAATCCTAACCCTTGAGTGCTCAGGCAGGGGGATCAAGATGGTGATGACAGCTGGGCGTGGTGGTGCACACCTTTAGTCTCAGCACTCGGGAGGCAGAGGCAGGCAGGCAGATATCCATGAGTTCGAGGCCAGCCAGGTCTACAGAGTGAGTTTCAGGACAGCTAGGGCTACATATAGAAACGCTGTCTCGAGACGTCCACCTCCCATCCCACCCCCGCCAAAATAAGGCATCCTTCCTTGAAGCACTTCGTGGTGACACAGACCTGCTGTATCAGCTGCTTGGGAGGCTGAATGGGAGGCTCACCTGAACTCAAGGAGTCCGAGGTCATTCTGAGAACCATAGTAGAGTTTTCGCAAAACAAGGCAGCGGGGGAAGGCTAGGGGAATGGCTGGGCAGTAGAGCACTTGCCTGGCGTGCGCTAGGCCCTGAGTTTGATTCCCAGCCACACACATACACCACACCCTACTCAGAAATGCTAGGGAGGCTGGGCACAGTTTCATTTTTACTAGAATCTGACAACTGGCCTCGCCTCGTCACCAGCCAGAACTTTGTGGTCTGAAGAAATACCCACTGTGGTCGATATCAGAGAGACCAGCTAGCCGGTGCCTGTGGTTGATTGAGAAAGCCCCTCCTTGAGGCAGGACAGTAGCTTCTGCTGGGATCTTTAGGGACATCAGACAGAAGTTCGGCTTGTTGCACAAGGCTGGAGAGCGGTGCCTGAAACATGGCCACTTGCGTGAGCCAGCAGATGCTTGGGAAGCTCTCTAGCTCGTCCACCTGCTGACAAGAATGGGGGAGCGTAATTCCTTTACTCTGGCTTGGGGTTTTGTTTCTGCAGGAATAATCTCAAATCTATTAGGGGTTGAAATCTGTGTGGAAAGGTTAAATCCCTTCTCCCAGTACAAACGAAGACTCCATTTGGGTAAGGCAATTAAAATTCAGGCATATACTGTCAATCAAGACACCCATCTAAAACAGACACCAGGTTCCCTAGACTCTAGAGAGTCTGAGACATAGGACTCCTGCCACTGGCCACGCGGTCTCAGGCCTGTTGACCTCTGAACCTTTGCTTTCTTATCAAGAAAGTGGAGAAGAGTAATCCAAACTTCCCAGAGCTGTGGGCAGGGCAGTTGTAAGTGATTTGCTTAATTAGTCATTTATACCTTGGCATAAGCAAATTTCAGGTCCTTTCCCCAAATCAGGTATAGGTCAAGAGACGGAGTCAAGCTCTCAAGAGTGCCGGGGAGGAAAAGTTTAGGAATGAGAGTCTGGGGCTGTTTTGGTGTCCTGTTCATGTCCTGGTCCCACCCTCGGCCCAGCTTCCTGTGGCTAATGTTGTTGACAGTTAGTTTTGAGTTTGAGGAAGCGGAGGAGGAAATAGCACGGTGGAGGGTGAGGCAATCCCTGGGGTTTCTCTTTTATCTCAGCCAGAAACACAGGATTGAGCACAGGGGCTGGACCTACTTCCGATACGCGAGCTGGGTGTGCAGCGCATACCTGTAGCCCTTGCCCCTGGGAGGCTGACACAGGCCGATCGTGGGTTCAAAGCCGGTCCTGCCTTAGAGAGAGAAACTGGTCATGGCAGCTCCATGCTTCACCTCACCTGCTTCTTCTATTTCCTGTATTACACCAACTTCCCTTGGTTTGGAGCAAAATCCAGGCAACCACGTCGACAAGCACGCTACGGGGCAGTGTGTGCTGATGCCCAAATCCACATCATGGCGTGCCTGCCCATGTGAGGAGCTCCGGCTGATTTAGCCCTCTCTGCCTCCGCTCCAATCCTCTCTCATGTTCACACTTACTCCCCAGGGCTTGCTAGCTCTCTCAACTCATTTGCACGTCAGCCTTCTCCCCCAGGTCAGATGCCAGAGTCTGAATTTAGTGACTCAGCTTGCCCAAGGCCTCGCAGCTCCTAGGTGGGTCCGGAGCCCGAATGTTTATCCCACTGTCCTCCCCTCTGCTTGTTGGCTGCCACCCGCTCAGCACCGGAGGGTCACATGGCCCCAGCCCTCCCGCAGCTGCTCTGGGTATTGGGAAAGGGAATGGCGGAACCTCACCAGAAGGTCACAGACGGGCCAGAGGACGAATCTGTTCTCTGCCCTGGGCAGAGTGGGGCTCTGGAACTCTCCTGAAACCTGGTGTCCCGACAGCCGAGGGAGGAGCACTGAGGGAGGTTCTCTTTTCCCACAGGAAGGTTCTGGCACATCTCTGACTTGCATTTGGACCCCAACTACACCGTATCCAAAGACCCCCTCCAGGTTTGCCCCTCAGCTGGCTCCCAGGCTGTGCCAAACGCCGGCCCCTGGGGTGACTACCTCTGTGATTCTCCTTGGGTCCTTGTCAACTCTTCCATCTACGCCATGAAGGAGATAGAGCCAAAGCCAGACTTCATTTTCTGGACGGGGTAAGAGCAGTCACATGTCACATGTGAGCCGGGCCATTTGTCTTTTCTGTCCCTTTTAAATCTTTTCTTTTAATGTTTGTTTTTGTTTATTATGTATGCAATATTCTGTCTGTGTGTATGCCTAAAGGCCAGAAGAGGGCACCAGACCTTATTACAGATGGTTGTGAGCCACAATGTGATTGCTGGGAATTGAACTCAGGATCTTTGGAAGAGCAGGCAGTGCTCTGAGCCATCACTCCAGCCCAAGTGGACACTTCTTGAAGTGGAATGAAATCCATAACATTCTTTTTTCTTTTTAAGATGTATTATGTATATAATGTTTCTCCTGCATTTGCACCTCCATGCCAGAAGAGGGCACGAGACTTCATTACAGATAGTTGTGAGCCACCGTGTGGTTGCTGAGAATTGAACTCAGGAGCTTTGGAAGAGCAACCAGTGCTCTTAACCTCTGAATCATCTCTCCAGCCCAAAATCCATAATATTCTTGACTGTCCCTCACTATAATGTGGGGGTGACCACCCTATGGACCCTGTGCAGGGGCAGAGGAAGGACACTTAAGGCATGCGGCAGTGTCGCAGGAGGGCCTGGACAGTCCTCTGTTACTTGGGCCCCAGAATCGATAAACTCCTTCCAGGAGTCTTGCTGCGGGAGGCAGGCTCTGATACTTGTGAGGAGAGGCCCTTAAAAACTGTCTGGGATTGAAGAGATGGCTTAGTGATTAAAGAGCACTGGCTGCTCTTCCAGAGGACCCAGGTTCAATTCCCAGCACCTGTTGTGCCCAGATTACGACCCCCAGAGAGAGACCACCAGAGAGGACCAGACTGTAATAAGCAAGGTTTAATCAGCATAATACAAACATATTTGGAACCCATCTCCATCCCCGTTACAACAAGGTAGAGAGGCGCTGTATCTCCTCTGTGGGGCAAGCTTTTAAAGGCACAACTACAAAGAGAATCTTTGAAGATGCTTTAGCACGGGTACAAGGACTTTCGCTCCCTCCCATTCTGTTAAGTCAGCTTTCTCCTTGTTCTTAGAGTTAGGCCACTGTTCTTAGAGTTAGGCCATCTTTATCAGCCTGTACCAGGTGGCTGGCTGGGCTGAACTAAGTGACCTTGTGCTCGGAATCTCCCGGGTGGGAGAGGGGAAGGCCACTGTCTTCCTGGGAAAACATTCTGCTAGGAAATTTCTTCTCGCCCCTTTGAGAATAAGGGGTGAGATTCCCACACACCCACATGGGAGCTCACAACTGTCTGGTAACCCCAGTTCTGGGGGATCTGATTCCGTCACACCAATGCACATACAATAAAGTTAAATAAAATATTTAAAAAAAAAAACCCTGCAACACTCTGAAACACACAGTCCCTCTGGGAGAGACCCTGGGAAATCCATGATCCTTTCCCAGGTACAGCATTTTTCTAGAAGCCTCTCGGAGCTTACAGAGCTGAATGGCATCGGATGGGATGATTTCCGGGGTTCTTCACGGCTCCTCAGTTAGAAACGCATCTCTGAGACAGCTGTAGTTTCTTGGAAGAGAACGTGTAGAAAGCAGATGTTTTTATTTTTAGTGTGTGTGACTACGATTAGGTACTCGCTATTACTGATTCTTCTGTCCTGTTCGACTGTGTTCCAGCTTGCCTTTCCTTGGTCATGTGGGGGCAGGGCGCACTGCTGTCCCTTTCTGTCTCACTGTCTCACTGGTGTTTTACAGGGATGACACGCCGCACGTCCCCAATGAGCAGCTAGGGGAGGCAGCTGTGGTGGCAATTGTGGACCGCCTGACCAACCTCATCAGGGAGGTTTTTCCAGGTAGGACTCACTGTTTGGTAGTCAGTGTCCCCTGATCCCCCAGCAGCAGGAGGGCTGGAGTCCAGACCTTCACAATAGTGGCCACACTCCAGGTTTCAGGCGCTCGACAGCCACCATTTCTCACCTTCCGCACAGCCTTCCCAGTCACTGGCCTGTGGAGACACGGGTGGCCACTAAAATAGTTGCCGGCCACTGCTCCATCTTGCACCCTTCTCTGTCTGATGCCAGACTCACAGCTGCCAGTGTCCACAGTTACATACAGGCCTCCCTGGGCAAGCTCACGCGGGCTCACACGTGGCCTTTGTATCCTGCCCTGATGCTAGCGTTGGCATCAGCTGTCTGCGGACCGTCTGGCTCTCAGGCGTCTGGGAGATGCTGCTTGCTCAGTGCTTCCTAAACCCGTCAAGCCAGGCAGAGTGGACAGGGGGAGAGCAACCCGGAGGGACAGGAGAGGAAAAGGGCCTGAGTGTCTCACCTATTGGCCCTTGCAGATGATTTTAAATGGGCCATGCAAAACAGGTTCTGGGGGCTGAGTCAGGTCCACAGGCTGCCAACTGGGAGCCTGAGAAAGTGCCTACCAGTGTCTACCCCTGTCTCCTTCTGCTCCTTCTAAAGGTCATATTCAGTCCCCCTATCCGCATACAGAATCATGATAAACTAAACAACAGCTGTATAAAGTGCTGGGACCCGCTCTAAGGTCTCGGCAAGCTTTAGCGCGTGCGCTGTCATGCCAAGCACAGATCGGAGCTGTTACCACTTAGTTCTCCTAATGAGGAATGCGAGTCTTGGCACCAAGTCAGCTGGTCAAGGTCACGAGGCAAGTGTGGGCCCCATCTGAGCACTGCTCTTCCTCCCCCAGTCTCCTCCCTGGACATAAACCAAAGTTTGCAGGGACACCTGGCTCTGCCCAGCTTATCTAACCCAGCCCAGCATGTTCTGTGACGATAGGATTGTTCATCTTTCAGCAGAGGTCGCTACTTAGAGTCCAAATGGGCTATCTGCCCCACCCCCAGCTCTGGGTATTACTACCCCCAATGCAGTTAGGGATTGATACCTCGGAAGTCACTTTCTAGTGTGGGATTCAGGCTCATACCCAATCCTGAGCCTCTCTCCTCTGGTCCACACAGAATAAAAGGGAATAATGGGTAAGAAAGCATTTCACTGGGGCTGGGTGATAAAACACTCAGACATAAAGACTCCAGTCTGTTCGGATCCCCTACACAGACATTAAAGATGGGGTCAGCCGCATACGCTGGGGTCAGCACTGGGGGGACAGAGAGACAGAGCGTGGGAGCGTGCCCTATAGCCACGAGGGCCCTGAGAAAGTTCAAAAATAAGGCAGAGAAACGACTGGGAAGGCATTCCACTGTCCACCCTAGGCCTCCATCCACACCCACATGGGCGGGTGCACCCCCCCCCCATGCGTGTACACGCAAACACCACGTACACACAAAAACAGAACCAGGAAACTCTTCATTGACCATGATTTAACACACATGTTAAAACTACAGATTTTGTAGTCTGTGTCCCATATGTTACAATTGCCAATGTTGAAGATACCACTGGCTGTAAGGGGAATCGTTTGATATATGGCTATGAAAAAAAAAAAAACCCAAAGGTCCTGCCCGATAAAGATGGACAGACACGGTGCTTGCTCACAGCCATGGGATGAAGACACACCTCATTTTGAGAGATGCTAAATGAGACCATACAGGAAGATGTGAGAGAGAATTAAAACACGGGCCAAGCAGAACAGGCCTCATTCTGGAGGTGGGAGCTGCTTCACAGAGAGTCCAAAGAATTCACTGCAAAGGAGCCGGGGCCAGGAATGTGGTCAGTGGTGGACTGGCTTCCTGCCAAGCACGGGCCCTGCAGAAGGAAGCAGAAGGGGTCAGGTGAGGGTGGAGAGAAGGAAGGGCTCACCTGGGGCGGTTTGCTTCTGTAGGTTGATTCCCCTTGAGTTTCCTACCTTCGCGTTGCACATCGGGCTTGCCTCTCTCACGGAGAGAGGTTGAGAACGTAGGCGTACAAGGCAAGACCAGGAAAACAGCAACAAAACAGGCCCCACATTTTCCTCTTCCGTAAGCCAGGCGAGCTCACCCAGCACCTGGTTTCTTCCTGTGAAAAGGGGAAGTCATGATGCCTGTCCCACGGGTTTGTTTGAGGATGAGATAGGATAGTCTGGTCGTTCACGCTGTCGACAGATAATGACTAGGAAAGTGGGAACTTTCAATGAATAAACAATATTTATTCACGCAGCCTTCACTTATACGGAACCTAGCCCACTGTAGCTGTGAGCAGTGTAAGCGATTCTTTCCTTTCCTGTTATATTTTCTCTCAGGTGGGTCTGCTTCCTTCTGAGGAACTGGGACCAAACCTAGGGCCCCTTGCTTGCTAGGCAAGACAGGTGCTCTACCAAGGACTATGCCCTAGCCCGTTTTGAAGCCAGGTCTTGCTAACAGGTCTTGCTAAGTTCAGCAGGTTGAACTCGTCTATAGTCAGGAGGACTTGAATTTGTAGTCCTCCCACCTCAGCCTCCTGAGCAGCTGGAATTATAAGCTTCTGCCACCAGGCTCATTTAAATGGGGTCTTGCTTGAGACAGGGCCTCATCGTGTAACTCTGACTGTCCTGGAACTCGCTTTGTAGACCAGGCTGGCCTCGAACTCACAGAGATTTGTCTGCCTCTGCCTCCCGAGTGCTGGGATTAAAGGTGTGTATCACCCCATGCCTGGCTTTTTCCAAGATTTTGTTGTTGTTCATTGTTGAGTATTTATGAAGCGCCTACTGCATGCCTGACACGGAGACTGACTGAAAGCAGAAGCGAGCTTGAGGATCTGAGCAGGTCTGTAATTCTAGCGCTCAGGTGGAGGCAGGAGGATTCAGAGTTCGAGGACTTCACAGTGAGAATGTGTCTCAGGGAAAGAAAAACAAAACAAAGCAAAAAACCCCCCAAGCCACCACTACCACCACTAACAACATAAAACTCGATCATGAGGCCATTTATAAAGAGGCAGCCTGCTGGGCTCCCCTAAACATCTTAGTCTCATCCACAGGCCCCCCGAAGGAGGGCTTTCCCCATACCCGCCCCTAGCTTTTCTTACCCCTCCCACAGCAGGCAGCCAAAGCAGACCTAATTATTTCCTCTCTACTGTACTGTGCACTGCTTCTGGACTTGAGGACCTGGGTCCAGCTCCAGGCTGGCGTGTGGCCGGTGTGCCGTGGAATATTTGTTGACTTATGTGGATGAGTGAAAATTCTAAGGAAGGCCTCTTGAGGTGAGCCATACCTCCTGCCAGAATAAGGTGATCTGTAGTTGACAAGAACACAGGAACTGGTCACCACGAGGAATTTGCTTCTCCCCGCTACCCGCCGAGGGGTTTCCTCTCTGAGCAGGGTATTCCCTGCTAGGAAACGGGACCAGGCGGCTCACAACTCTTCCTTCCCGGTCCTCAGTGAAGCTCAGCCAGATGCTATCTCAGTGGTTTTCTGCCTATCTTTGTCCCCCCTCATCTGTGTTATCTCTCTTCCCCTTTGGCTTTGAGGGCCGTGGCTGCTGCGGAGGGCTGACCACTCTTGCATCTTTTCTTAATGGTTCTTCTTTTTCTCTCAGATACCAAAGTCTATGCCGCTCTGGGAAATCATGACTTTCACCCTAAAAACCAGTTCCCAGCCGAGAGCAACAGCATCTACAATCAGGTGGCGGAACTGTGGAGACCCTGGTTTAACAACGAATCCTTCGCTGTCTTCAAGGAGGGTACAAATGACACTTGTTACCATATGGGCACAAACTGTGTCAGGCAGGGTCTGCTCCAATTTCCTTTTCACAACAAGCCCTGAAATAGATGCAGATTTTTGTCCCAGTTTTACAGAGGAAGAGACTGAGACAGAGGTCACACAGCTTGGTAAGGGAGTTGAGAACAGGATCCAGGGCGGATTCCAGGGCCCAGAGCTACTAATCAGAGCAGCTAAGAAGATCGTGAGCCAGCAAGTGCCAGGCACTATCCTCAGCACCCTGCTGGAGCCTCCTAGCAATGCTGGGAGAGCTCCAGGAACTTTATTTAGCTTGGGCTTACTTGAACCTGGGACCTACAGGTCTGTGGGGACCTGGCTCCTTCTCTGGCAAGGCTGTTCTGGTCCCACAATAGTGTGGTGTTTAGCAGTGACTCTGGACACTGTCTACTGGATACCAGTGTGACCATCAAGTGTGTCTCTGAGCATTGACAGATGTTCCTCGGGGCCACACCACTCCGTTGAGATTGTCAGCCGAAATGTCCATGACCCTGCTTTCTTCTCTTACCTTGGTCTCCTTCCGCTTGGTCAAACCCTGTCTGGATAGAGACTGCGCATCACGGTTGGCCCATTATCCAGACGAGGCATACTGAGAGCGCAGACAGGGGTGGAGTGGCTTTGCCAAGTTGCACAGCTAATGAATGGTAGAGCCAGGATTAGAACTCAGCTCCAGAATCTTTCATTTCACCCCTAGATGCCTCTCCCATGGGAAGGGATGGTGCAAGGGAAAGAGGTCAGAAAATGAGGTGCAGGGTGTCGGAGGCCCCCGCCTCAGGCTATCCCTGGATGTGACATCCTAGGTGCCTTCTATTCTGAGAAGTTGCCTGGTCCCAGCAGGGCAGGGCGAGTTGTGGTCCTCAACACCAATCTGTACTACAGCAGCAACGAGCAGACAGCCGGCATGGCCGACCCCAGCCGGCAATTCCAGTGGCTGGGAGATGTGCTGAGCAATGCATCCCGGGACGGGGAGATGGTAAGCGCTCCTGCTTCTTCCTGTGCCCTCCCACCGGGCCTCCCAGAGGGTCCTGTATCAGCCTAGCCCAGAGGAGGCTTCTTCCAACCACAGCAGCCTTGTGAGTTGAGGACCTGAAACCACACTGCACATGAAGACACTTAGGGCCTCAAGGAGCCGTGATGGTCTCATCACACAACAAGTGATGGAGCCAAGCCTAGAACCTCAGGCTCCTTGCTCCGAGTTCAGATGTCTTTCCATCGCTGCCACACACACAGTAGTGCACACCGTATACCCAAGGAGGTGCCCGGATGTTAGGTGTGTCCATCTCATCTGCTGAGCCGGCAGCTACTCAGGGGCTGGCGCAGCGGCTCGGGTCTGGGTCGAAGCATCGCCCAGCACACCCCAGGAGACTTCGTGGCTGCTGTTGATGGCAGCTTTGTGCTTTAGATGGACCCTTCCTTTAATCTCATAGCAACTCCATGTCTTAGTCAGGGTTTACTGTTGCTGCAACGGAACACCTTGACGGAAGAGCAAGCTGGGGAGGAAAGGGTTTATGTGGCTTAAACTTCCACATTGTAATCCATCACTGAAGGAAGCCAGGACAGGAACTCACACAGGATAGGATCCTGGAGGCAGGAGCTGATGCAGAGGCCATGACTGGGAGCTGCTTACTGACTTGTTTGCCCTGGCTTGCTGAGCCTGAGTTCTCACAGAACCCAGGACCCCCATCTCCAGGGATGACACCACCCCCATGGGCTGTCATGACACCTCCCCATTAATAACTAAATGAGAAAATGCCTTACAGCTGGATCTCGTGGGGGCTTTTCCTCAGCTGAGGCTCCTTCCTCTCTGATGACTCTATAGCTTGTATCAAGTTGACATAAAGCCAGCCAGTTCACTCTACGAGGTGAGTACTCTTCTAAATGAGGAACTTGAAGCTCGGGGAGATGACATTTGGCTGGTGGCCAATCTGCAGTTTGACGCCAAAGCTCATTCACACGCATTACCTTTTTAAGACAGTTCACTTTCTCACTCCGTACTCCCGGCTGGCCTTGAACTCCCAGAGATCCGCTGCCTCTGCCTCTCGAGTGCTGGGGTTAGATTAAAGGCGCATGCCACCACTCCTAACTAAGGACATGCTCTGAATTCTACTTCATTCTGCATTTCTGTACTGGTGATCAAGTGCCCAGGTGACTTGGGGAACATCAAACACAAATGCACGTGACCACGTAGTGTTCTCACACAGCCAGGGAGGCTCAGTCCCAGTTCTGAGATGACAAGAGCACCCGTCGAAAGACCAGGAAGGGTTTGTGGAAGAGGTGCTTTGGGGTTCCATTCAGAGGGAGGTCCACCTGCCCTCGAGGACATGGGCGGGTTCCCGAAGGTGGAAACAGAGAGAGCATCTCTGATCCCAGTACCTCTTCCTTGCAGGTCTACATTATTGGCCACGTGCCCCCGGGGTTCTTCGAGAAGACCCAGGACAAGGCCTGGTTCCGAGAGAGCTTCAACGAGGAGTACCTGAGGGTGGTCCAGAAGCACCACCGTGTCATAGCGGGGCAGTTCTTCGGGCACCACCATACCGACAGCTTCCGAATGTTCTATGACGATGCAGGTACTCACCCCGTCTCGAGGAAGTAGCCCTTTGCCATTTTCCTCTTCCCAGAGTCCCTTTCAGCCTGTTGTCTTTTTCCTCGAAGGTGCCCCCATAAGTGTCATGTTCCTCACACCTGGGGTCACGCCGTGGAAGACCACGTTACCTGGAGTGGTCAACGGAGCCAACAATCCGGGCATCCGTGTTTTTGAGTATGACCGAGTCACACTGAAGCTGCAGGTTAGGAGCGTGGGTCTGCTGGGGCCAGGGGTGGGCACCTGAGTGTGTCACTGCCTTTCCTAACCCTTAGCTAACCCTCCTGCTACCTACTCACCGCTGAACCTTGGAAGGGAACGCTGGTTAAACTTTGGAGCCACCTGCCACCTACTCAGGTCAATTTTCCCCCCAAGTCTTTGTACCGGATCACTGTCCCCTTCCTCCTGCCACACTCAGGAGGGATTCATCTTCCTAAAGTACTGACTTCATATTGCCTCGCTGCTACTTACAGATCTTAAGTTAAAATCGCCTCTCTTTAGGCTGGTATGGAAGACTTCCCGCAGTCTGGGCTCAAGCCCATTGCCCCTGACCTTACACCAACTAGGACCCAGCCCCTAACACCATGAGTACTTCTTTCCCTTCTAAGATGTGCTGGAATTGTTGAATTGACAAAGAAATACTACTTCATTCATTTAGCAAAATGTTCTAAACACCTGCCGCATGCGAGGCCCTGTTCAAAGCTCGGGATACAAACACAACAACAGAGTAACTGCTCTCCTTCGCCAAAATCCCTACAGGAGGACCACAGTAAACAAATAAATACAATTAAACATGGGTGGCAGGAAAGGCAGGGCGGTAGCTGGGTCTGCTGGCACAGGACTGAAATTTAAAGCCAGCCTGGACAACATAGTGAGTTCAAGACCAGACAATAACATAGCAAGAAGACCCTGTCTCCAAAGGGGGGTAGGGAAGGGGAGAATGGCCACAGCTCAGTGGCAAAGTGCTTGCTTAAGGTGGAGGAGACAGTAGGCTTGGCTTCCAACACTGAAGAAAGAAAGAGGGCTGGTGGGATGGAGATGGGAGGGAGGGTAAAGGGGCTGACAGCTCTGGAGCGAGTGGGCTGACTGTGTTACAGAGATGGGACAAGGGAAGTAAGGAGGCTTTTGAGTTCTGCGTAACCTGAGGAAGCCGACTGGGTTTGTAAAGAAGGTGGAGGGAACAGCAAGGCAAACGCCCTGGGGTGGAAAGGGACTTGGTGTTTTAGGGGAAGACCATGGAGAGTGGGTGACCCTGGAAGCACAAGGGGAAAGTGGAAAGCACCGGGCCACATCCAGGTTATGGGGAGCACTCTGGATTTACAGAGCTGGGGACAGAAGTGTGAACTGCTCTGATTCACCGTTTCCAGAATCACTGTCTGCTGAGCAAAGAGCAGACTGCTGTGACCAAGACACAGGCACAGTAAGGAAGTAAAAACACCAGCTGCCAGAGGGCGGTGGTGGCACATACCTTTAATGCCAGCACTTGGGAGGCAGAGGCCGATAAATCTCTGTGAGTTCGAGGCCAGCCTGGTCTACAGAGTGAGTTCCCGGACTGCCAGAGATACATAGAGAAACCCCCGCTCTAAAAACCATAAAAAAAAAAAACAAAAAAAAAAAAAAACCAACCAACCAAACACCAGCTGCCTGAGGGTGGTGGCCCAGCTCAGGGTGCTGAAAAGTATCTGATCCTGCAGGCATTTCAGAGGCTGAGGAGCCAGGATTTGCTGACAGATACTTGATGCAATCTTTCTTTCTTCTTTTTATTATAATCATTTATTTTATGTGCTTTGGTGTTTTTCCTGCATGTCTGTCTGTGCGAGGCTGTCAGATTCCCTGGAACTGGAATTACAAACAGTTGTGAGCTGCTGTGGGTACTGGAAATTGAACCCCAGTCCTCTGGAAGAGCAGTCCCTGCTCTTAACTCCTGAGCCACCTCTCCAGCCCTGATACAATCTTTCTGCCTCAGTCTTCTTCTGAGTGCTGGGATTATAGCTGTGAGCCTCCATACCCTGACCTGTAATGTGTGTGTGTGCACACATGTGCACTAAGATACAAACTCAATTCCTCATAGTTGTGCAGAAAGTGGCCTTGGGAGTTGGAGGGATGGCTCAGTGGTTAACAGTATGTGCTCAAGTTTGGCTCCTGGCACCCACATCAGCCAGCTCACAACTGCCTCTTGCTCCAGTCCCAGAGAGTCTGATACCGTCCTCTGGCCTCTGTGGGTACCTGCATGCATGTGTATATGCTCTACACCACTGCCCAGTGTTTACCTCTCAAAATTAAAACTAAAATAAAATTTAAAAAACACTTAAGCACTAAGCCATCTCCCCTGCTCTGTTCTAAGAACTGAAAAAAAAAATTTATGTGTGTGTATGTGTGTGTGTGTGAGAGAGAGAGAGAGAGAAAGAGAGAGAGAGAGAGAGAGAGAGAGAGAGAGAGAGAGAGAGACTTACCAAAGTTAGTTCTTGCTTTTCTCCATGTGGATTCTGGGGATCCATTTCGTTGGCCCTAGGCCCGAGGATTCCTGTTGTCCTCATGGCCACTCCATTGCTTTCTCTGTACAGTGGCAGTCACAGTTCAGAGAGGACTTAGTACAGTAACGTCACGTACCTGGCACACTCAGTTCCCACCCATTACCTGTCCGTAATAACCAGACATTTCACGGGGAAGTGTGTTCCGGTTCTGAAGGCACTGCCGAGTCCTAGAGAGTCTAGTTTGGATGTGAAATCCCTATCAGCCGCAGGTCTCTAGCCTCTGCCAGCCAGGCACACACCCCACCTGCCGCCGCCACCACGGCTGCTCCCCTTCATTCTGTAAAGATTTGCCGAGCGTCAGAGCTTCTGCTAGGATCTGTGCCTGCCAGTTTGGCAGGACAGGAAACATAGGCATAGGGAGGTAAGCAATCTGGGTTCTAATCACACCCCTGCCACTGAACACTTGCTTTTGCAGGACTGTGCTCGCGATACCAACGTCATGGTTTCAGAGTGTTTTACTCCATCCTGGGAGGGAGGGCCTGTGGCTTGAATCAGGGAGACTCCTCATTGCCACTGAGCAGGAAGCAGAGGTGGCTCCAGACCCAGCTTCAAAGGCCTGCTTCTGCCGGCTGGACTCTACTTCCTAAAATTCTACAGCTACCCACAATAGCGCTTCCAGTTGGAGAACAAACATTCAAAATGAGCCTGTAGTGTACGCTTCCGGTTCAAACCATAACAAACTCCTTAGAATAGGGGTGTAGGTGTAATTACCTCATCAGAACCAAGCACAGGTCTGCCGGGCTGAGCTCAGTAACAAACAGCGGCTGGTATGATGGCTCTGAAGAGCCTGGGGACAGGCTGGGTTGTGGGTAGGAGGGAACAACTAGTCATTACTGACATACCCCGTGTCTCTAATCCAGGACATGGTGACCTACTTCTTGAACCTGAGTCAGGCGAATACACAAGGGACCCCACGCTGGGAGCTGGAATACCGCCTGACAGAGGCCTACCAGGTGCAGGATGCAGGCACCGACTCCATGCATACGGCTCTGACCCGCATCGCCAGTGACCAGCACATGCTGCAACGCTATTACATCTATAACTCCGTCAGCTATGACCATTCGACCTGCGGGGACATCTGCCGCGCCGAGCATGTGTGTGCCATGCAGCAGGTGGCATTCAACACTTATGCTACCTGCTTGCATGGCCTTGGCTCGAAGCTGGAGCCCAGTTTCCTGCTCGTGCTGACTCTGCTGTCCATGTTGGTGGTGCCTTGACTGTAGGCACCGCCAACCTCCCCTCTTACTGGGTTCACCTTTCTCCCGGTAAAATTGGGCAGCGTCACCCCACGGAGGGATGAACGTCGCTATCAGCCTCTCCTGTCCGCGGAGAGTAAACTAGAATGGGACATTTGGATTCACCAGAGAGGTCATTCAAGTTTCACATTTTATCCACAAAACATGCTCGTGGTACGTGTCTTTTTGTGCGTTACTTCCTTTAATACATATATATCAATTTCCATGCATTTGATGGCTGCAGTAAAGTGAGTCACCAGGAACCTGGAGATCCTGTGCTCTAGACATAGTCCCTGATCAAGGGCTGAGCTGGGTGCCCACGTGGTCTGCAAAACCCCTAGGTACTTTTTAAAAAGTTTTCTGGTTTGGTTTCGCGACAGTGCAACCGTGAGGGATCGCAGCTGTGGTCGGGGTTCTAGGCTGTAATCTTGCGGCCATTCCCGCCTCCTTGAACGTCAAACGCAAAATCTAAGTCCGCAGAAGCCGGGCTCAGGACAGGGTGGGCTGGGGGCGGGGTCTGGGCGTCTCGCTCCTCCCCGGGCAGGGCGAGAGGGGGAAGTCCCGCCCCTCAGCCCCGCCTCCCGACTGCCCCGCCCCCTTCCTGCCGGACGACAGGGGGCTGGAAGGCAGGCCCGCGGTTGCCAGGCTAGCTTGAGGGCCATGCCTGTCTCGCTGCGCTCCCCTCTATTCCTGGACGTGGTCGTGGGCGTGGTGGGCACCCTGTCTTTCCTGCTGGACTTGGCCGCCGACCTGTGGGCCGTCGTCCAGTACGCGCTCGGTGGCCGTTACCTGTGGGCCGCGCTGGTAGTGGTGCTGCTGTGCCTCGCCTCTGTGCTGCTGCAGCTCTTCAGCTGGGTCTGGCTGACCACCGACCCCACCGAGCTGCACAAGTCGCTGCCCTCGCGTCGTTTCCTGACGCTGCTGCATGTGCTGCAGCTCGGCTATCTGTACAGGTGAGTGCCCTGACCGTCGAGGAGAGGAACGTGGGTTGACAGCCGTCAGAGCCAAGTCTAGTGAGAAAGTCCCTGCAATAATGTGGGCCCGAAGAGAAGAGTGTTTCTTAATTTTTATTAGTTTAATTTTAATTTAGTTTGTTTATTTATTTATTTTCGAGGCAGGGTTGCTCTGCGTAGCTCTGGTTGTCTGGAACTCGCGCTGTAGACCAGGCTGGCTTCAAACTCAGATCTACCTGCCTTTAAAGATGTGGACCACCTTGTGTGACTTTTTTTATACTTTTATTGTGACTAGGCCCTTGAATGATCACTGACCTCTCTGGTCTCAGTTTACTCGGTGTCTAGTTGGGTTGGCAATAGTTGCTACTGGTGTTCTGAGCAGAATAGAGGCACATGTCCGTAAATTGTCCTGGCACAATTCATGTCTTTCCTGGGCAGCAGCTCCAGCTTCCAGGACAGTGCCCCCTTTCCCTTCTTTCTTAATTTTGTCCTTTTCTGTGAACATTTGCCTCCCCATCAGGGAATGAAGAAGGCAGAGATGGGTCCTGCCTTACTCATTGTGTCCCTGGAGCCAGCCAGGGCTGGACACAGAAAATATGTCTGGACTGTGTGGTTTTTTTCCCAGGCTCAGCCAGAAGTGACAAGTGAGGACAGTTCCTGGCACAGTGCTGGCCTGGTGACTTTTTTTTTAAATATTTATTTATCATGTATATAATATTCTGTCTGTGTGTATGTCTGCAGGCCAGACCTCATTACAGATGGTTGTGAGCCACCATGTGATTGCTGGGAATTGAACTCAGGACCTTTGAAAGAGCAGGCAATGCTCTTAACCGCTGAGCCATCTCTCCAGCCCGTGACTTTTTTTTTTTTTTTTTTGAAATCATGAATAAGCCCTTGGGTGAGACGAGAAAAAGTAAAGTCAAGGAGTCAGGGTCATGCCATGGAAGGCAGGGCTTCATGGTGTGGTGTGGTGTAGGTTGGGTTGGGTTGGGTGACTGGATGCAGAATCTGTTGTGGAATTAATTCCCCTCAGATCTTTGCAAAGCTGCATTCGGCTTCCAGCAGTGGGGTTGGGGCTTTGAATGTTCGCGATTTGCCCGAGGGAGTACAAGTATAGCCCGGATGGGTGTGAAGGACAGGCCAGAGAGGGCATCCGATCCCCTGGAGCTGGAGTTAGAGGTGCACCACCTCATGCGGCGGCTGCCATGAACTGCTACACCATCGCAGGCCCCTTGCTTGCTTTTCAATTCCATTTCCCATCTCTAGGACGGGGCCTTGGTGAATTGGGTTAAACTCGGGACCACGCCTGACCAGCAAGCATGGCAGTTGTATGTCCCCAACTTAAAGGATGAGGAAACAGGTTCTGTGAGGTTAGGTGGCTTGCCTGAGGTTCCATAGCAGTTAAGTGACAAGCTAGGATTGAAGCCCACCTCCATGCACTCAGTGGTCGGAAATGGAGGGACTTCCAGAACACTGACCTGACCCGCTGGGCATCTATGTGTGTGTTCTGCCTAGGTGCCTGCACGGGCTGCAGCAGGGGCTGGCCTTGTTGCAGCAGGAGCTGCCAACCGAGAGTGACATAGCCTATGCAGACTTCCTGTCCCTGGATATCAGCATGCTGCGGCTCTTTGAGAGTTTCTTGGAGGCGACACCACAGCTCACATTGGTGCTGGCTATCGTGCTGAAGAGTGGCCAAGCTGAATACTACCAGTGTGAGTGCCGGGCCAGTGAGAACCCCTTTGGTGCCCCTCAGTGTTAGCAGTGTCCTCGCTCTTAGTGGACAGAAGGAAAGCAGGGAGACGGAGCCTTAGCTAGTGGATTCCGATCTAAAGTCATTCAAGCTGCATGGAGTTAGAAAAGCGACTCAAACGATCAGTTTATCCTCATCTGAGCATCGGGCATAACAAATGAAACTACCTTGTGGAGGAATGAGCAGGTTAAATGTGGGCGATGCCTATAGAGCTCAGGGCCTCGCACAGAAAATGTGTGCATATGTTTGTGTGTGTTTGCAGGTGCATGTGTGTATGTGCAGAAAGCAGAGGTCAGTGTCAGGTGTATTTTGCAGTTGCTCTCCATCTTTTTTTTTTTTTTTTTTGAGACAGGCTCTCACTATATAGACCAGGCTGGCCTCAAACTCACAGAATTCCCCTGCTTTTGCTTGCCCAGTGCTGTACTTTTTATTACTTTGATGATAATAAATAAAGTATATAGGTTACCTGATACATAATGATAGGCTTGCTAGGTAATGGACATTTTATTGAGCACTGCTTCAACCTGCATGGGTTAGGGAGTGACCTAACCGGCAACCGGAATAAAGAAACAGGCACCTAAAAACGCTGAGCTAGGGTGGGCCTCGGGCTCTGAAGCAGCGGCACAGCGCACCTGAAGTTTCGGTGCACACTGATTCTAGCTAAAGGCCAGCTGCTTTTTAATGTGTGTTCTGAGACTGGGCTCTTTGCTGTTCCCATGGGCCTGAGGCACGGGGGTATGTGACATGGTCCACTCAGGACCTCACCTGCTCCCCACAGACACTTAGGTTGGTTCTTTGTCTGTCACTGAGGTGGGGACACAGCAGTGAACAAGATACACAGAGCCTCCACCCAGCCTGTAAAACAAATAGTTACACTAGGTGTACTGAGTGACTGCAAGAGTCAGGTGGCAGAGACTCACAGGGCCCCAGAAACCCTCAGAGACATCTGGAAAGTGAGGAGCCTTGGGAGGGACTTCTCCAAGACCAAGCAATGCTCTACCTCACACCCGATTGAGAGCCCAGGGCTCCCCCTTCTGTTCCCCATCCATGTATACCTCAAGGTCCGCCGCAGCAGCTCCCCGAGGAAGCCCCCTCGTCATCACTCCCACAGCACCTGGGAGAACCCCTCGCTTAAGAGAGGTGCCTGCCGACAGGTGCTCCTTTTCAGCACTTGGTAGGTACGTGGCATTTCCTTGAGGTCAGAGCCAGGCGGAGATGATCAACACTGTGGGCTGAGCATGAGGAGACAGGCTTTTCTCAACTTTTGATTGAGCAAACATTTATTATGTGCCATGTACTGGGCCACCAGGGGAACCCAAGTGAACCAAATCAGCTTTCTACCTTCCAGGAGCTCAAAGATAGAAAACAGGCTGGACGGTGGTGGCACACGCCTTTAATGCCAGGACTCAGGAGGCAGACGCAGGCGGTTATCTGAATTCCAGGCCAGCCTGGTCTACAGAGTTCTAGGATAACTAGGACTACACAGAGAAACTCTTTGTCTCGAAAACAAAACAGGCCATTGCTATGTTAATGGCGTGGGTGGACTATTACAGGGACCTCTGGCTGCAAAATGGGGTCTAGAAGGGCAACCCCAGAAGTTATTCAAGCTGGGGTTTGCAGGGTGAGTAGCCTGGGTAGGCAAGAGATGGGACTAGCTAAAGATTTGATACCAGGTAACAGGTGAGTTCTGGACACACAGGAGGCTCTCAGTAAACTTGTGTTGAGTGAGGACGCACAGGGCATGCCCGTGCCACTCCCTCCTTGGAGGCCCGGATGCTTCCAGTCCAGGGTAGGCATGTCAGAGGTAGGATAGGACCCCTATCCTAAACCAGATCTTGGAAAGTCAGGATAACAGGCCAAGCTGTACCTGGAGGAGAGTAAGGAATGGTGGGGAGGTGTAGGCCATTGCTCCCAGTCCTGAGGACAGCTGCAGAAGGCCTATTGCTCCTCCATGAGATCTGTCTACCTCTGACACGGAGAAAGGGGCGGGGGGGGGGTGTGGGGGTGTGGGGTGGAACTGCTAATTCCATTCCCAGGCTCTGGGAATGGAAGGGTGACAGGACCTAGACGAGGCTTAGGGTGAAGGCACAGGAGTGCCAAATACCAAGTGGAGTCTACGTCACACACCTCCCATCCTTATGCTACCAGGGTAGCATTTGAAAGCAGTCCTCTCTCTTCGGTTGGAACGCCAACTGTCTCCTGAATAACTTGGGGCTTCTAGGACCGACTTCAGGGTTTCTGCCAGAGTTCCTGTGAGCCCTGGAGTTGCCAGGCAGGCTGCACTCAAGGCTGACTCGTTTCTTCTTGCTCTTGGTAGGGTTTGGCATCGGCTCATCCTTCCTGGGCATCTCGTGGGCACTCGTGGACTACCACCGATCCCTGCGTACTTGCCTTCCCTCCAAGTCTAGCCTGGGCTGGAGCTCCTCTGCCTTCTACTTCCTGTGGAACCTGCTGCTGCTGTGTCCCCGAATCTTCGCTGTCGCCCTGTTCTCAGCTCTCTTCCCCCAATATCTGGCCCTGCATTTCTTCAGTCTGTGGCTGGTGCTGTTGTTCTGGGTCTGGCTTCAAGGCACACGATTTATGCCAAACCCCAACTTTGAGTGGCTGTACCGGGTGGCGGTGGCAATCATCCTTTATTTCTCCTGGTTCAACGTGTCTGGGGGCCGCACCCGAGGCCGGTCCGTCATCCACTTGTTCTTCATCCTCAGTGACAGTATTCTGCTGGTCAGCACCTGGGTGACACACAGCACCCTGCTGCCCAGCGGGACCTTCTTGCCAATGTGGTTGATGATAGGAGGAGCCTGCTTCGTCCTGGGACTGGCTTTGCGTCTGATCTACTACCTCTGGCTGCACCCTAGCTGCAGCTGGGAGCCCGACCGCGTGGATGGGGCCCTAAGTCTCCTTCCTAGGAAGCAGCCTAAACAGCTTTATAATAGACGGGCCATTCAGTTAGCACAGAACTTTTTCACCAAGATCAAAGAGGAGGAGATTTCTCTGGCAGAGGCTGGAGACGTGGAAGGAGCCCTTTGAGGTAGGGTCTGACTCAACCAGTGAGGAAGATGTGGAGAGCTGGGCCTTGGAAGGGCCAAAGGCCAATCCTATACAAGCTGTCTTCTCTTCCTTACCAACCATGAGCTGCTGTCACCAAAGCCTCACGTTGCTATTCTTACCTCTCAGGTGACTGGTGGAAGTATCCTGTCTCCTGGGTTCACTGGCCTGCTCTAGGAGGTCCTGGGGTTCTGGGGATGTTCTCAAGAAGTCTTTCCTACCCCCACCCCATCCACTCACATCAATCAACCAATGTTGAGAGCACTTTATTTTCCAGGAGCATCATTCTGACTGTTGAACTGGCTGCTGCCCTACCTTCTTTCCCTACCCACTTGAACAAATGTGATTTCAAAGACCAGAGGCCAGTGAGGACCCTGCCAGACCCTCCAGTGTTGTGATGCAGCAGTCTCGACTCTGGCTCTTGGGCCACCTTTAAAAGCAAGTAGCAAGTGCCTCATGGACCTGTGGTCTAGGCCATGCACAACCCGCTGAGTATTTTACCTCCTACCTCCATCTGTGAAAGGAAGAGAACATGTGCGCATGTGTTTAACAGTATTATTAAAACCGTGTAATATTTCCCAAACCAGTATGTACCATTAAATACAGTCTGTCAGCCTTTCTATTACGGACAGGTGGCAGGGGTCTGGAACCCCTTAAAACTGGTACAAACTCCTGGAATAGAGACATGGGCTGACTTAGTTATGACTTTGTAATGAATATCTAAATTGTTCCAGTATAATAAAAACTCGGGAAGCAGAAATTGAAATAAAGACCTGATAAACCCAAGGACAGTGGAGACTCAGCTGGCTGACCCTCTCTCCACGTTTTCCCCAAATTGCATCCCTGGAAATCCTCTCTTCCTGTCCTCTCTAGCAGATCTCTTCAGTCCTTCAAGAACTCTATGGCAAATCCCAGTAGCCAATCGCTGACTCCATCCTTTGATTTGAGGTGGCCTTATTGGCACAGTGGAAGGGTTATACCAACAATTCTCCTGCAACATTTCCCATTTCAGTTGGTAGAGCATGGGACTCTTAATCCTGGGGCTGTGGGTTAGAGCCCCATGCTAGATGGCAAATTGTAACTAGCCTTTCTCTGTCCCACCAGTTAGCTCCCAAATAATGACAGAGACTTATTATGAAAGCTTGGCTTTAGCTTGGGTTTGTCCCATTAGCTCTTATAACTTAACCTTGTGGCCTTTTACCTTTCATTCTGTATGCCTGACTCTCTCTATGCCTTGTTGGCACGTCAGGTACCTAGATGCATCTCCTGTTTCTTCTTTCTCTGCCTGGAAGTCCTGCCTAGACCTCCTATCTAGCTATTGGACATTCAGCTCTTTATTAAACCAATCAAGCAATGTATCTTCAGTGTACAAATACCCCACAATGTGACTGCATTTTGCTTCCCAAGATGCAGTAGCTGGTGAGCCCGAGTGGGCCGCTCATCTGGCAGGCAGCAGAACTCACATTTGGGCAGACAGTGCGTTCTCCTAGGAGGTCTGCGACTGGGCCTGAAGAGTAGCATCTTTAGGACTAGGAGTGAGTTTGAGGGGCTGGGTGGAAGGTGAAGTGACACATCTTAGGATGTGGATGACGGTTCTGGGGAGATGGAGCGTTCTGTTCTGGTTCCAGGGCTGGGACCCAAGATAGTTCTAGTGTGATCGAAACTCACTTTGGGTAGTTCACAACGGCCTGTAACTCTGGCTCCAGGAGATCCAACATCCTCCTTTGGCCTTTGCATATGCATATACAGGCATACACTCAAAAAATTTTTAAAAATTGAAAAAAGGAAGTACAAGTTATTACACTGGCCTTGTTTTTAGACAGTCTATCCTACCGAGATGACCTTGAAGACATCCTTCTGCTTCAGCCTCCCAACTGTTAGGATTACAGGTGTACACTACCACACACAAAGCTCTTTATTCTGAAAGAATTTAAAATTATAACAGCGGGATTACATGTAATTAGAAAATGTCCTTAAGCCAGGTGGTGACGCATGTCTTTAAGCCTAGCACTCGGGAGGCAGAGACAGGAGGATCTCTGTGAGTCTGAGGCCAGACTGGTCTACAGAGGGAGTTCCTGGTCATTTGAGATAAGGTTCCACATGTAGATTAGGCTAGCCCAAAACTTCTGGGAAGTCTGTGGTCTGGTGAGACAGGGACTAGGACAAAGGTGCCAGAGGTGGAAGAGAAGGTTCTGGTTCCAGTGCTGGGACTCAAGATAGTTCTGCCAGCCACTTACTGGTGTGGAGGTAAAATAGTGTGATCTTGCCTCTGCTTCTGAGGATTACAGACAAGAACACCATACCCGACCAATAACTTTTTTTAAAAAATAATTTACTTTTATTTCATGTACATGTATGTCTGTGTGAGGGTTTCAAATCCTCTGAAGTTGGATTACAGGCAATTAGGAGCTGCTATGTGGGTGCCAGAAACTGAACCTAGGTCCTCTGGAAGAGCTGAGAGTGCAAGTAACTGCTAAGCCATCTCTTCAGCCCCCGACCAAGAACTTTTAAACAAGAAACATGTTTTTTAAAAAAACCATCTAAAGATTTACATGTCCCAGGACAGCCAGGGCTACACAAAGAAACCCTGTCTTGAAAACCAAAAAGAACAAAGAAAAATGTTTACATGTCACGGAGGGTTTGTGCGAGAAGTGTTTTGTTAGGAGATGGAGATGTTTGCTCTTGGGATTTGGGGGGCAGTCAACACTTGGACCTGTGTTTTTCACCGAGCAAGGCACAGACAACAGCTAACAGACCACTAGCCAGGGTATGAGATGTCGTCATGCTCCTGAGGAAATTCACCTGTGGTCTGACGCTTCTGATCCTCAAAATGATAAACGAATCCTATTCACTTCACTGTAATACAGCAACGGCCACTCCGACCAGTGTGAAGGACTGGAGAAAAACTGGCTAATATGACATGTGATCAGGCCAGTTAAAGGGTTCGTATGAGTTTGTTTTACTGGTTTGCAGCTTATGCTAGGCACAGACTGACTTCTCTTTAGTAAAGCTCAGCATACTTGACAGCTCATGAAATCTACTTCATTTCCACATCTTAAAAAGCAATGCATTCTAGAAAGAATTGAAATAAAAACAATTCCTTGTTTTTTTTTTAATATTTATTTATTATGTATACAATATTCTGTCTGTCTGCAGCCAGAAGAGGGCATCAGATCTCATTTCAGATGGTTGTGAGCCACCATATGGTTGCTGGGAATTGAACTCTGGACCTTTGGAAGAGCAGGCAATGCTCTTAACCGCTGAGACATCTCTCCAGCCCCAATTCCTTGTTTTCCAACGTATACCAAATGATCACTTTTTGTGTGTATGAAATTAATGACCCAGTTATTGAAAGGCTGACATCTTTCTTAATGAAGCCCTGGTTAGGACCCTGCCTGGCTCAGCAACTGGACTAACCGTATTTAAAAAGACAAATGAGAAAATTGAATAGAAAATAAAAATTTTATTTTTTTCAAGTTTATAAGATAGTTCCCATTACATATAACATTATGATCAAGGACTCTATAGCCACAAATGCCTGCAGTCACATAAATATATCCAACCCAACCGATGCCTTTTCTTGCTAAAGAGGCATCTGAAGTCCAGAGGGAGAGTGGTGATCCAAGTAGAAATGGTCCTTAATGGGATGGCTCCACCCAGTGTGCTAGGAGGCAGCCAGGGAGTCTTGCTTGCTAGAGCGGACTCAGGGTAGAGGGAGGACAGGTGGCCTGTGGACAGGGTTGAGACACAAGCAGATTTTTGCCTCTAGTGGATAAGATATTTGACCTCAGAATTCCAACTTGGCATCTACAATAAGTCTGTCTGGATAGTTCTAGCTTCTTCAAGATGAAGACCAGGTTAGCAGCAAGGAACATAAACTTAGTCAAGAAGGGCCTCTGCTACACCCTGGAGAGGAATGAAGGAGGGCCCAAGCTTGCCACCTGGGAGATAGCCCCCCCCCATGCTTTGCCTGGTGCTCTTGTCAACTGTGACTCCTACTCAAAGTAGTGTCTGGAAGTGCCACACGCTTGCAACTGCAATGTC
The DNA here is from genome assembly GCF_014885135.2 of Alexandromys fortis. Lineage (NCBI taxonomy): Eukaryota > Metazoa > Chordata > Mammalia > Rodentia > Cricetidae > Alexandromys > Alexandromys fortis. Next base: position 9,033,460 of record NW_026067894.1, read on the forward strand.
AATCAGATTCTAGTTGGAGCTACGAAGGCTGAATTTGTGTGAATCGCAAACAAACTGTGCCAAGTCTCTTGGGATGCTAGATCTGACACCCAACTTGTACAGAAGACAGAACACCCCCAAATTAAAAGCCCAAAATAGGCACCTAAATTCTGGAGCAGGGATCCACTCTCCCGGACATTACCAGCTGTCCCAGGGGCACTGGACAGGGTGATGCTAAGGCACAATCAGTTTTACATTCGAAAGTCACCTCATATCCCAGGACACTCCTAGAATCAGCCCACACCATGAGATATCTACACTAACCCTTCAGAACACTGAATCCAGCAGGGAAGGATGCACCAGCGATTGCTCAGGGCGCTCTGTCCAGTAAAGACGGCCTCTTTTTAATGAAACAACCCAGTTTCTTGCAGCTCCAAGTTCCCAACAGCTTTTGATTTTTAAAAGAAATTTTATTTTCTGAGTGTTTTCTTACATGTATGTAAGTGCTTGGTGCCAGAAGAGGGCATAAGTCCTCTGGAACTACAATTAAAGATGTTGTGAGCAGCCCTGTGGGCACTTACACCTTGACCTCTGTACCAGCAGCTAGTGTTATTAACTAGCAAGCCGTCTTTCTAGTACCAACAGTTCCTAATGCTACCAGCTCATTTTCCTACTCAAGCCTTTGTGGGAGGGAGGGAAGTCAATGCCAAGGGCAGCAACACACCAATACACCCCTGCTTCCTGTCTGCCCCGACAGGGTGGTCGCTGCCAGAGCAGAGGCTCCTCAGCTCAGTGTCTCCTTGCTTCTCTTGGCCAAGTCCAAATTCTTTTTGTAAAGAGAGCTAAATTGGGCAGGCAGGGCAAGATGGAAAGGGATTCCATGTTACATTCTAAGAATGGAGAGTTTCCCTTTAAGTGTTCATGGTATAACCTGTGTGCAGAAGGCTGTGCGTCACCACTTGACAGTCTTAAAAGCCTGAAGTCAACAGGTGGCCTTTGTCCAGGATAAGAAACTACACTGGCAACGAGGGACGGGGTTGAGGCTTCAAAGTAAAACTTATCCTCAAGTTTTCTATGATGAACCACGAAAAAAGGCCGGGCAGTGTTGGGATGGTGGTGCTCAATGTAGCCTAGGAAAGTCAGGCTTAGATGCCACCTCTTTGCTCCCACCCCCATCTCAAAAAAAAAGCCAAATGAGTGACTAAAATGGAACACCAACCTCACTTCCTGTCTGAGCCCCTTCCTCAACTGCTGCTCTCAGAAGTACTGGCCAACAGTTCTGCAGATGGTGTGCCAGCCTTTCTGCTGCGGTCTGGTAGCCTCTGTGCTGCAGCGTTTCTGGGGACAGTGACTGCAACAGTGGTTGGTCAAGGACCTCCTGAGGACCAGAGTAGCACATTTCCTCACCTCTAGGGAAGTTTACCCTAATTAAGGACCTCATATTGGTCCTCAAGGGACAGTGCCTTCAAACAAAACAAAACAACAATAACAACAAAGTCAAAAAACAAAACCCAGCTGGACCTGAAGGCTGGGACTATGCCCAGACTCTCCTCCAAAGCATCTGGGGCAGGCTGACAGGGCCCTTGCAACTAGCTCAGGGTTCCATTTTCAGGCATTTAAGTCAAGAGAGTATTTCTGGCCTGATTTCCCACTTCATCATGGCATCTGAGAAACGGAGTATTTCATGGGAAATTGGGTTTTGGTTCTAACAATCTGCTCTCTATTCCCAGACACAAATCTGGGCAAATATAAGTTTGGACAACTGCATGTAAGTGCAGGGCAAAGGAAGCAGGTGTAGCCTGCTCTCAAGACTTTTTGACTTTACCTGAGAGGGCGGGGGCTGGCCAGAGCTGCATGGAAAGAAGTGGATTTGAGAGAGAGCAGGGAGTGTGAACCCAACATCTGATGACTGAGCTGGCCACAGAGCAAGCATCTGCTGGGAACAGGAGCTGCTCTGCAGAAGGAGCACTAGGAAGACTCCTACCTCAGGAGCCAAGGATGAAATTCCTAAGGACCCCAAGCCCCTTCTCTCCAATTTGGAGGGTGAGCCTCCTGGGACACAGTCTCTTAATTATGAGCTAAAGGTGTAGATTTATTGTTTCTGGGAAGGAGTTTCCAGGGTTGTGACTTTTGGTTACAGATGAAGGACTGGTAAGGAGACAGAGGCTTACAAGACGGGAAACGCCAAAGTCTAAAGTTAATAAGTGACCAGGGCCCTAAGACAGTGAGGAGCCTCCTGGAAAGCAGAGTCCTGGGCCACTAAAGGGTGCTGCTGACACAGAGAGGTATTTCAGACATTTCCATTACCACTGTCACGGAAACTTTACACACCGCTTTCTTCATGGGGGAGGGGAGGAGTGCTTCAGAGACCAGTCCCTCAGCTACAAAAGTAACATACCCATTTACTGGGAGAGGACTTCTACATCTAAGATTACAGGAGATGTTCTCATGGGACACATTTTCCATCAGCATGATGAGGAGGAGCTCCCAGTCTGTCCATGCACCAAAGGTGCAACTGTGCCCCAAGCATTGCCTTTTCTCGTTCTTCTTTCTTGAATGAAACAGAACTAAAGCATAGTAGCGGCATCAAGTCTGCTGTTCCAGCCAGCCACCTCCTGCTGGACTATGGACGGGGCCGCGGCTTGCTCGTAGCAAAAACTGCAGTTGGTTCTGATTGTGTTCTCGCCAGCATTCCAGAGAGAGAGAGAGAAAGAGCACAAGAGAAGGGGAAGGGGCGCTGAGACACAGACAGACAGACAGACAGACAGACAGACAGGAGAGAAGGGTCTCAGAGGGCTCTGGCCTGACTCCTGTCAGAGGTAAAAGAAGCTCACAAGGAAGGAAGGCTCTACGTTCCAGTTCTCAGAGGAAGTCAAGCTCTAAAGCCTGGTGCAGGGACACCAGGTCTCCATGGTTTGTGATCCTCCAGAAGGGCATGTTGTGCTGGAAGAGAAGAAGGAAGGCTAGTTAGCCCAGCTTCTGGAACCCAACTTACACCCTCTCCTCCACAGATGTCTCCTTGAGGCTCTTGGAAACCATCTATCCTTTTGTCAGAACTTTGTACAGGACACAGAAATATGAGGAATTTGTAAAAGATTTCAATGCTACCTATGCTTTTATAAGAAATACCTGTCCTAGCTTTTAAGGTTTTTAGGATCAAATAAAATGATGATAAGAAATTAGTATTTCTGAATGTAGTATCGAATGCCTGTGACACTTGGGAGGCCGAGGCAGGAGGATTACAAGATTGATGCCATGGACTGGAGGGATGGCTCAGCAGTTAAGAGCACTGGCTGCTCTTCCAGAGGACCCAGGTTCAATTTCCAGCACCAACATGGCAGCTCACAATTGTTTATAACTCCAGTTTCAGGGGATGACACCCTTATACCAATGCAAATAAAACGAAAGAAAAAAAAAAGGTTGAGGCCAGTCTGAGCAACACAGCAGATCCTGTTACTACTAACAGGCTGGGAAGGAAGCTGGTGGTCAGTTTCCCGTAAGCTTTTGCTCTAACAGGCTCAAATTCTACCCATGTCCAAGATGCAGGATGTTATGGCGCCAGAATTGTACTAAGAAGACCATATCCTGTTCTGGAAGGATTATTCCAGTGCAGAAAACCATGTTCGCTGAAGTGGAAGTGGACCACTTCCTCTGACCATCCTTTCTGGCTGCTCAACTGTCAGGTTGTTAGCAGGCAGCAGAGGAAGAGAACAGCAGAACTAGATGATGGCGCTTTGTCCAATGGAAAGAAGGACACTGACAGCTGGGATGGCCCCATGGGTAGCTGGCTTGGGAATCAGTTCCTTCTTCCTTTGGGTATGTTCATGCAAGGACTAGTTTTCTTCCAGAAAGGCTGGCAGAAAGATTCCTGACAGAAAGCAAGATAAGTTGCATAAAGCACTCAGACTTTTTTGTTTTTTCGAGACAGAGTTTCTCTGTTTAGCTCTGGCTGTCCGGGAACAAGATCTGTAGACCAGGCTGGCCTTGAACTCACAGAGATCTGCCTGCCTCTGCCTCCTCAGTGCTGGGATTAAAGGCGAACAACAACACCACCTGGCACACTCAGACATTTTTAATCAATATATTCTGTTTTTTTTTCTCAGTGCTGAGGACTGGCTAGTAGGACTTTTACACCCTGGACTCCTGGAGAATGTATTTCTTAGTAGATTGCAGACCTTAGCTTAGGGTGACCTCTGTGACTGCTCAAGAGCTTCTCTTCCCTACTACTTCTCCAGACTGAGAAGCCACTGAAGTTTTTCCCAAAGGGAGAATGAGCAGCACTGGAGAATCAAAGCTTCGATGGTTAACATGGAAAAGCTCTATCAAGCTCTATGACTTGCTCTATCATGGTAACATGAAATAACGATGCCAACTGACTGTCAATCACATAGTTCACTAAAGTTGCTGTGATTTCTATGAACTGGGTGAAGAAAATCAGGGCAGTCCTAGTTGGTAAGCCATGGTTCTAAATCTAAAAAAGAAAAGAAAGGCCAAGGAGAGAACGTTCATAACCCTTAAAGACGGTTGAGTGGCAGGGAGGAAAGGACAGAGGAGGACTTAACAAAAATTATAGGAAAAATTCTACCTGGGGAAAAAATGACCTTTTTCTTAAAGAAAAATGAGGAAGGACAATATATACTACAAATACACAATAGTTGTAAAGATTTTTCAGTTTTACCATTTTTCTACCCTACCCCTTTTTTTGACAGTCTCATGCATCCCGTGAACGATGTAGCCAAGGATGCCCTTTCCACCTCCTGCTTACACTTCACACGTGCTGTGATTGCAGGCAAGCTCCATCCTGGCTATAGAGTGCTGAGGACTGAATCTGGGCTCCGTGCGGCTGGGCAGCAGCCTGCCAAGTTAGATACATCCTCAGCCTTTACCTATAGTCCCACCGCAACCACACGGGCTTCACATCCTCTTACTGCCTCCAGATGTGGGGATTACAGATGTGCTCCTCTGTATATAACAACCACATAGCTCATTTTTTATTTTCTTTCTACAGTTACCTGTTTGGCTGCGATTTCTTCATCTCGTCCGTCTCCAATCACTACATATGTGACTTTCTTCCCAAACCTTGATACAATTCTCTCAAAGCAGCTCTCCTTACCTGTAGGAAAAACACATTTCCTATTAGAACAGTCTTCCCTAGCTTTCTCAACACAGAAGGTAAGGACGGCTGCTCCACTCACCTGTCATGCTAGCAGCCCGTGCAGACTATTCGGGTTAGGAGCAGAGCCAGAGCTTCAGGAGCCCCTCTGCCCAAACAAAGTGAAAGCGTGCCATTACCAAAACAACTCACTCTAACCTTCACAACAGCTATCTAGAAACAGGACAAGGAGCCTAGGATGAACAAGCTGTAAGCACCTCCACCTCTCTTGTGTATTTCCCACTGAACTGCCATTCCCAACTTTCAGACCATCACAGGTTTAGTGTCTCACCAGATCACATGCCGGCAGCTAGACTTAGCTTGGTCTCGACTCCAAATTCAGGCTGTGGCCATGGTCTACGGCAACTGCTCTTCTTAGAACTCCATGATTTTTTCTCTCCCCCGAGACAGGGTTTCTCTGTGTAACAACTTCGGCTGTCCTGAAACTCACTCTGTAGATCAGGCTGGCCCTGAACTCAGAGACTTGCCTGCTTCTTCCTCCCAAGTCCTGGGACTGAAAGTGTGTGCCACTACTGCCCAGCTTCCATATTTTTTTATTGATTAAATTTGTTCTTAGAGAATTTCACATGTGTATTATAATGTGTTCTGATTACTCTCAGCCCTGCCTGTCATCTCCTTCCCACCTCTGTGAGGCCCCCTTTCAAAGTCCCTTTCCCACATTCATGTCTTTTTTTTTTTAAATATTTATTTATTTATTTATTATGTATGCAGTATTCTGTCTGTGTGTATGCCTGCAGGCCAGAAGAGGGCACCAGACCTCATTACAGATGGTTGTGAACCACCATGTGGTTGCTGGGAATTGAACTCAGGACCTTTGGAAGAGCAGACAATGCTCTTAACCTCTGAGCCATCTCTTCAGCCCGTCTTTTTGTTTTGTGTCCCACGGGTTTGTGACCAAGAGCTGAGAGCTATCCACTGGAGCCTGGTAGGCTTCTTTATCCTGCTCCATTAACCTCATTTTTAATTCTCGTCAGATCCAGTGACCTAAGACTCTTCCGAAAGAACCTGGAATACCACCTGCAGGAAAGTAGTCATGATACCTGTAAATATGACACTCCTAGCCAAGCGGCAGCCCAGTGATGTCCTGGTGCAGACACTGGTCTGCTGTGGCTCCCAGTTTCTTCCTTAAGAGACAAGGCTTTTTGGGTATATGTGGTGTTTGGTGCTTACTTCACTGTGGCAATCCTGCCTGACTCTCCTCTGCAGATGCAGTTGTTGCTGAATGAATGCTTTTGACTGTACATTAACTTACCATAAGACTCCGAGAGCCACTATACTGAGCCCAATTTGGATTAACTATTAGATAATCCAACTAATATTCAAATAATTAAACTAATTCTTTCTATTTGGGTATGTATCTTTATGTGTCTGACAGACATGCACATGGAAGTCTGAGACAGACCTCAATTGTCATTCCTTAGGAGCTATAAACACCTTGTTCTATGAGACAGGGTCACTCACTAGGACCTGAGGCTCACTGCTTAGATTCCTCTGGCTGACCAGTCAGCCCCAAGGATCCTCCTGTCTCTGCCTCCCCATTGCTTGGATCACAAGTGTCTGTCATCATATCCATTACATGTGGGCTGGGGACAAATTTGGGCTTTCAGGCTTATGTGGCAAGTACTTTACCAAATGAGCTCTCCTAGCCCAAAACTTTTATTTTTCTCTTTTCTTGTTTTATGATGCTGGCGACCAAACCTAGGGGTGAATGCTAGGCAATCATTCTGTCAATTAACTACAACCCCAGCCCTGAATTCTTTTTTAAGTTAGCATACAAAGTGATGGGTTTCATTATGTCATTTTCATATGTTATAAATAAAATGATATTTATTCACATGCGTACAGGTGATTGCAGAAATCAGAGGAGCTGAGCTGGAGTGACAGGTAGTTGTGAACCACTTGACACAGAAGCTGGGAACTGGATTCAGTGAAACACTATTAATTGCTGAGCCATCAAATCCCCACTTGCTGCTTCCTTTTGTCTCCCAAACAGTCTCTCTTCTGTTCTCAGCATCCCATTGAACCCCTCTCTCTGCCTCTCTTAGGATCTTTTCCTTCCTTTCATGGCCCCTTTCTGAACACTCTTTTCCCCTACCCTGCCTTAAACCTAAATTCCATTTAGGGGAGAAAGTAGATGATGCACCTTTTTTTTTCTTTTTTCACTTTGTAGACTGGGCTGGCCTTGAACTCACGGAGAACCACCTGCTTCTGCCTCCCGGGTATGTGTTTCTAAATCTGGCATATATAATTTCCAGTTACAAATATCATATTTCATTTTTCTATATGCCCAGTCAGAATTATTATGCTCAAAGTGTTAAAAAGTTAACTGTTTAATTCCATGATAGCCTTTCTAATAAGCCAGTATCTAAGAGTGATCTGCTTATGAAAAAAAACAAAACATTGGTTCAGATTTCAGACATTTTCCTAATGTCATGTTTAGGAAGAAGGATGAAGAAATTCCCAACGTCTTGACACGCTCTGATCAAGGAGGAAATAGCCTCTGGCAGGCCTCTATCACAAGCTGGGAACAGGAGGGCTTCTCAGCAGGTGAGGGAGGAGGAGAGATGCACAGCAAGACCTACTCTAACGGATGCCACAGAGCATGGGTGGCAGCTCTTCAGCTATCATAGATGGGAGAACTTCTGACCAAGTCGTTGGAGAATATCAGTCAGTGTGGAGCACAGCTTGTAACCAAAAACTTCAATAGGTGAGGCAGAGGGATCACTGTGAGTTGGAAGCAACCTGAGCTAGAGAACCTAATTCCAAAACAACAAAACAAGGTCCCTAAGCTCACTTCTGGCATTTTCAGAAATGATCTTGAGAATTCAATATCCAAGGTTACTGAGTGACTACATAGAAAATCATAATTTTAGCTGGGCATGGTGGCACATATTCTAGTCCCAGCATTGGGAGGCTGAGGATAATCAGAACCTTCCGCGTCATCCTTGATTACACAGTCTGTTTAAGGCCAGCCTGGGCTACGTGGGACCCTATCTCAAAAAATATACAAAAAGGAAAACCCTAATTTTGAAATCACTTTTTCCAGAGAAATTGGAAAAAAACCTTCCTATTCTTGTTCCCATTTCACAGTTCTGTCAAGAAAAGCCTTGGGCTCCTCGCTGTGGTTACCATGGCACCAGATCACACTGCAGCTTCCAACATTAGCTTTGGAGAATTATGATTAAGGAAAATCACCAAATAAGCTCCCAAATGTCAGAGAGAATAAAGCCCTTCCAGTAGTTGGATTAGCCTGTGGGCAGTAGGCCTTAGTGCAATGATCACCACAGAAAATGCAGCTCTTGGGTGTGGAGGCTTCCAGGGAAGGTCTGCTGCATGGGAAGCAGAAACAGAGGCAAAGGTGAAGGGAGCCATTGTCTGTTTCCTCAATGCCCAAAGCTCTTGTCAATGGAATACAAAACTTATAGGAGAAATGGTTGGTGAATAAAACCCAAATGACTACAGAACTCCACTGCCAAACTAAGTTTTTCTCAATTCTTATTTAAAAACTTAAAAAAATTAAATTTATTCATTTTATGCATGTTTTGCCTGTATGCATGTATATGTATCATGTGAGTACTTGCTGCCCTCAGAGGCCAGAAGAGGGCGTCAGATCCCAGAACAGGAGTTCTGGGTGGTTGTGAGCTGCCACGTGGGTGCTAGATACTGAATTCAGGTCTTCTGCAAGAACAAGTGCTCTTAAATGCTGAGCCATCGTTCTAGCTAAAACATTTTTATTCAACAGTTGTATGTGAGTGTACACCTTTGTTCCATGGTATGAAGGTGGAGATCACAGAACAACTATGGAGTTGATTCTCTCCTTCTACCACCTGGTCCTAAGGACTGAGCGCAGGCCATCAGACTTGGCAGCAGATTCTAACCTAGTCAGGTAGCGGGTCTCAATAACAGATTTTCAGCCAGAATAAAAAAATAAATAAACGAAGAAAGAAACGTTGTGGAAGAAAGGAGCTTACTAGTTCGGTTCTGTTTTCCTGAGCGAACATGGTACCTGCTAAGCCTCAAGCCTCTTATGGAAGACTGCTGGATGGCAAACAACATTTGTACTGTGTAGCAGAACTGGCAGGAACAGCAGCCCCAGGGGAAGTTTCTGAGAGGCCAACGGGAGAATGACATACCGATTTTGGTAGCACTGTAGATGTTTTCAATAGGGAATATTTCTCCTAGTCCATACAGAAGAACCTTGGCCAGGGCTGGAACCAGCTGTGTGGTAGTGATCAGAACATTCACACAGTTCTTCCTAGGAGGAAAAGAAAATGGTGAAACTGAAGCAACCTAAGAACAAGAATTCAAATGGGTCAGCTCTTTAGGGTCTGACTGAAAAGGAACCTCAAAGAGCTGAACATTGCTGGTCAATGCACTGTCAATGTTATATTACCCCCCACCCCCCCAGAGGATTTCTCTGTATAGCACTGGCTGTCCTGGAACTCTGTAGATAAGGCTGGCCTCGAACTCAGAGATCTGCTTGCCTTTGCCTTCTGTGTGCTGTGTTACCACACCCAACTCAATTATTACTCTTATTCAGATTTTATTTTCTAGACTAAAGGGCAGAGCGGCCAGTGAGATGGCGTGATGCTAGGAATTGAACCTGGGTCCTCAGCTAGAGCAGTAAATGCTCCTGCACTGAGCCTCTCCACCCTCATTCCCCAGCTCTGGCCACTGCTTTCACTGCATTTGTTAGCTATCAGCACCAAGTCTTCTTGTTCTGCACACCACACTCTAGAGACAAGTGCACGGAGGAGAGCTTTCATTTATGGTCTTTTCAGTGGAAATGAACTCATAAAAGACTATTCACATTCTCTCTGCTTGTCACTCAGTAAGAAACAAAGATTCCCTAGGTCTTTACCTCCCATGGATTTCTATCCTCAGTGTTTTTTTTTTTTTTTTTTTGTCCCCCAAATTATAGACATGAGGGAGAGAGGAGCAACAGGATACTGGTACATGCTATGGCTGCATTTATTTTCCATCCTAGGCTTCAAGGTAAAAATCTCCTTAATCACCTGCATGTCTGCATGTATAACTGCATGCCAGAAGAGGGAGCCAGATCTCATTGTAGATGGTTGTGAGCCACCATGCAGTTGCTGGGAATTGAACTCAGGAAGAGGTCTTAATCTCTTCAGTGCTTACCTTCATTTTTTTTTTTTAAAAGTTACATTTATTGTGTATGTAGAACTAACACCATTAGACTTGGTAGCAAGCACATGTTTACCCCTTAATGGTTCCCTTAATAAATCTTTTTTTTTTTTGTTCCAAGACAGGGTTTCTTTGTGGCTGTCCTGGAACTCGCTCTGCAGACCAGACTGGCCTCTAACTCACAGAGATCCTCCTGCCTCTGCCTCCCGAGTGCTGGGATTAAAGGTGTGCACTGCTACAACCACCACTCATTCCCTTAATCTTCTTAGTGCATTATTTCTCCTCCTTTTTGTTCTCGAGACAGTCTCAAGAAGCCCAGACTGCCCTCAAACTATATAGCTAAGGATGGCCTTGAACTAAGTCCTGATCCTCCAGCTACACCTCACAAGACCTGGAGTCACAGGCATGTGTCACTATGCCTGTCCAGAGACCTTTTCATTGAAATTCTGCTTTCTTCTTTTGTTTTCCTCAAGACAAGGTTTTTGTTTGTTTTTTTAATTTATTTACTTATTATGTATACAATATTCTGTCTGCGTGTATGCCTACAGGCAAGAAGAGGGCACCAGACCTTATTATAGATTGTCATGAGCCACCATGTGGTTGCCGGGAATTGAACTCAGGACCTTTGGAAGAGCAGGCAATACTCTCAAGCACTGAGCCATCTCTCCAGCCCAAGACAAGGCTTTTTTTTTGTGTAGCCTTAGCTGTCCTGTAACTTAGCTGTCCTGTAACTCGCTGGCCCGAAACTCAAAGATCAGCCTCTGCCTTCTGCATGCTGGGATTAAAGGAGTGCATCACCATTGCCAGCTCATTTGAGCCTTCTAATCCCTGTTCCTAAACTCCATTTTAGGGGATGGCCTAACTTGGACAAGTGATAGGAAACAGTGTGTCCTTGAGAGGAGAAGATGCAAAGGAGACATTTCCTTACCTAGACTGGATGAGAAGCAAGGACTTGAGCGCAGTTCCTAACCAGGAATCTGTCAGAACTTCGATCTCTGCTCTCAGTCTCTGCAGCGCTTCCTTCCTCTGCGGGCTGAGGAGGCCTTCAGAGAAAAGCAGACGCATTTGTTATCTGACAACATAAACTGCTATGACAGTCAATTTGATAGTCACATGATGGGATGTGGAATCGCCATGGAAACAAATCTCTGGTCATATGTGTGAGGGATCATCAGAATTAGGCTACTGAGGTAGGAAGACCCACACCCTAAATGTAGATGGCCCGGGGTCCTGAACTGAACACAAAGGAGAAAGCAGCTGAGCACAAGTATTCTTCGCTCTGTTTCCTGACTGTGGACTTGATGGTCAGCTGCCCTCTCCTACTGCCACTGTGACACAAAATAAAGCCTTCTTTCTACGCCATGCTTATCCGCTGCTGTGCTGCAGACCAGGAGCCAATATACTTGCTATACAAAGAAGCAACCCCCATGAGCCCCTGAGGTTATACAGTCCACATGGTTTAGAAAACTTTGAGAATGGTACTACTCCAATGTGACTCCTCACCAAATTGTTTTCTTCCCTATGGGCACACCATAACAGGACATAAGCGTCATAGTGAGGTGTTGTACAAGCTTCCCTGCACAGGAACATCCCCTGCAGGATATTTACAGCGGAAACAGCTACAGCCGACAGCAGACAACACATTGCTCTAGGACTAGATTAACTGGGCATAAAACATAACAGATCTCTATAGGAACCCACTGTCAGAACACTCTGAGTCACAAAATTTAAAGAGCAAGTGTGACTCCGAATTATAAAAAGTCCTGTATTATAGGGAGATATTACTTTTTTTTTTTTTTAGGCAATCTTAGTATGTAACCCCGGCTAGCCTGGAACTTACTATGTAGACCAGACGGGCCTTGAACTCAGAGATCCACATGCCTCAGCCTCCCTAGTGCTGGCATTAAATGTATGTGACACATGTCTGGCTGGTACCACTTTTTAAATGTTCTCCCAAGCAGGTTCAGGTGTGCTGTATCATTTTCTCCAGGAACTGAGGTCTAGTCAGTAGGCAGGAAAGAATCAGACACTTAGGCTTGGGGGAGGGGAGGATCTGAAAAAAGAAATTAGGTTCCTGAGAGCTAGAAGCCCATGACTTTGTCTCTTTGCTATCAGAAGGCTGTCACAGGATGACCCAACTCAACTTCAAAGCCCCATCTCTGCTTTCAGCCACAGACTGTGACATGGCAGAATGTTCTCCTGTGTAATCCACACAAATCCTAAACTTCATGCAGCACTGTGTGCAGTCTTTTTTGAGGGTGAGGGCTCATAGTTTTAACTATTTTCTTATAAGAGCACATCGCTAGTAAATGAACGACAAGATTGGAAAGTGCATTGACCTCAGGTCAGGGAATGTGGCCAGCCTACTAATTTGCTCTATATGACTGTGTTATGCTATGCTTGCCCCTATGATGGATGCTAATTTGTCAAATGTCAATTGTAAATGAGGTATTTAGAGTAGATTTCTATAGTGATATTTTATTTGTGTTTTAATAAAGCTTGCCTGAAGATCAGAGTGCAAAGCTAGCTACACTAGTCAGCCATAAAGGTCAGGCAGTGGAGGCACACACCTTTAATCCCAGCAGCTACACTAGTTAGCCATAGAGGCCAGATGGGTGGCACACTAGAGAGGAACAGGAGGAGACAGGAGCTCAGGGTCTCAGTCTACAGTCACATTGAAGACAGGATGGCCCAGTCTTGGTATAGGTAAGAACTCTCTAGTGGTTGGCTGCTTTGCTTTTCTGATCTTCCATTTGATCCCCAACATCCTTTTCTGGGTTTTTATTATTTGCGCAACAGATTTCTAATGTCTCTTCCATTTTGAACAATCCATGAACCTACAACATTTCTGGGCAGATAATATTTCCAAGGCCTTTCAGATAACAGCACATGAACACTGCCACTATGATCCTGGACCTATTTCCCAACTATTTGAGTTGCCATGATGAGTGTGGATATTTGTTATTCAAACTATGGCAGTCTTAATTAGTACCAACAGTGGCTGTAACTCATTAAAAATTCTGCATCAAATGTGAAATATTGAGGTGGCTATAGTAGGGCATGCCTAGCGTCTCAGTACTTGGGAACAATTTCAAGGATAGACTGGGCTACCTAACAAGACTGTCTCAACTACCTACCAACAAACCAACCAACCAAATAATAATCTGTGGGATGTATTATGGTTTAGATTTTACATATTCTCCAAAAGCTAATGTAATGAAGGCTTGTTCTCACTGAAGGTGCTTTAATGTGATATTAGGAACCAAGCTACCTTCACTTCCTCCTCCCTCTTTCTCTGCTGCAATGAGATGACCAGCCTCCCCCTGCCATGATGTTCTGGTTGGCCATAAGTTCAAGATAACAGGTCCAAATGACCAATAAAATAAATAAATAATAAATATTTCATCCTGTTAAACTGATCATTTCAGGTATTTTGTCACAGCAAGGGAAGTCAACTAACAGCACATTCTCTTTAAAAAGATACTTGTCTAAAGAAAATAGCATAATCATCCGAAGTTACATTAAGAGGATTTAGGAATGTAGAGCTTCTACTGAAACTCCCATTCAAATAGCCATCAATGGTGCAGAGCCTTAACTATCATCTCCCATTCTTTTTTTTTTGTGTGTTATTGGAGACATGTAGCTTTGGAGCCTATCCTGGAACTAGCTCTTGTAGACCAGGCTGGTCTCAACTCATAGAGACCCACTTGCCTGTGCCTCTGGAGTGCTAGGATTAAAGGCATGTGCCACCACTGCCTGGCTCCATTCTTTTTTTTTTTAATTTTAATATTTTTTTCTTGAAAGAAGATTTCTCTGTGTAATAGCCCTGGCTGTCCTTGTAGATCTGTATGGATCTACCTGCCTCTGCCTCTTGAGTGCTGGGATTAAAGGTGTGCACCACCATTGCCTGGTTTGTGTTTTTTGTTGTTGTTGCTTAAAATACAGAATTAACATGACATAAATTCCTAAGAATTAATTAAGTTGCAAGGTGGATTAAGGGAACTCTCAGAAAGGAATGCAGGAAACCATTAAGGAACAGATTCAGACTGGCTGTGTCCACACTTACCACCCACGTTGCTTTTATGTTTGTCATAGATCTCTCTCACTTTTCGATAGCGGAAGGCCAGCTTCCTCATCCAGTCCACACCTCCCTGAACGCCCACAGATGAACCATGACCACTGCCTCCTGAACCACTGAAGCCATCCGTTGAGAAACTATAGTTGCTGCAGAGAGAGGGGGGATATGAAAATTAAAATCCATACCTACGGGGCATGAGGTTAAACGTTACCTGAGATTCTGTGCTCTGTTCCTTGTGTCTAATAAATAAAGCTAATACTTTAAAACTCTTCTCATGGATACTGGTTCTGTTGGTGTTGTTTTTATTTTTTATTTATTTTTTATTTTTTGAGGAAAAGCTTCATGTAGCCTACACTAGTTTCAAGTTCTATAAGTAGCTAGGTAGCTGAGGCTGGACTTACACTCCTGATCCTCCTGTCTCTCCCTTCCAAGGGCTAGAACACCGGGTGTGCACCACCATGCATGTCCAGTCGCTCCTGACCTTCTCAGGACAAAATGATGGTGACCACTGAGAGGAAAGTAACCTAAGCACCAGCGCCCCACAGAGGCTGACTGTTTTCATTAGTAACAGAACACTATACAGTGGGAAAAAAGCAGAATATACAGTTATGTAAATATAATTACAGCTATGTGAAAAGGAGAAACAGACCCGGCCATGGTGGCTCACATCTAATTCCAGCGTTTGGGAGACTGAATCTGGAGGAGCATAAATTAAGGTCAGACGGGCTGCATAACGAGTTCTGAGCAGCACAGGCGAGATTTTTTCAAAAAACCCAGCATGTCAAAACAGGACTCAATACATTAAATAAAGCTGCCAAGAAGCCAAGACGTGGTGGCACATTGTACCATACCAGGCTTTTTCTTTTTGGTCACCTCCTAAATCATGACCCAGAGACTTATTAGTTTTGAATCTCAGCCTAGCTTAGGCACATTTCTGGTGAGGTTTTTAAACTTGACCTGTTTCTCTTTATCTCCTTTCGCCTTGGGGCTTATTATCTTCCTCACTTCTACACATCTTACTTTCTCTGCTTCTCCATCTCTGGCTGGACCACCTATGCATCTCCCTCAGTTCTCCTCCTCCTTCTCTTGTTCTTCCTCATCCTTCTTTCTGAGCCTAGATTTCTCCTCTTATTTATTCTCTTTGCCTCCTAGCCCTGCCTATCCTTCACCCGCCTAGCGACAGGTCATTCAGTTTATTAGACCAATCAGGTGCTGTAGGCAAGGCGAGACAAAAATGCAACACACCTTTACCTAGTTAAAGTAACATTCTACAACAGCACATGCCTTTAATCCCAGCAAGAGGCAGTTGGATCTCAGTTCTAGGATAGCCTGGTTTAGAGAGCAAGTTCCAGGACAACCAGGGCTATATAGAAAAATCCTGTCTCAAAAAATTAATAAAAAAACAAATAAAGCTGCTAAGACATAAAATAGGAAATTGGATCATTCACACATAAAGGAAAACAAACAATAATATATAAGCAAACAAGCTATAAACAGCTTGACAGGAGGCTTCCAAGAGACAAAATCTCAGCCATTAAGGCACGACACATGAGCAGCTGCTGTCTGTGAGGGAGAGGTTTCCTTTTTAGTGCTACATGGACAGGTGTGTCTCGCTCTGCTGTGCCATTAGGAAATTATAGATGAGCCAGGTGTGGTGGTACACACTTTAAGTCCCAGCACTCAGCAGGTAAAGGCAGGCAGATCTCTGAGTTTGAGGCCAACCTGGTTTATAGAGTAAGTTCCAGGACAGGACTACACAAAGAAACCCTGTCTTGAAAAACTAACACCAAACATAGATAAAATGCTTAATTTTAGGGAAGACACAGGAAAGAACATTTTACCTATGAAAAGGGGTAAAACATTAAAACAAATTAACATGAAAAGATAAGATAGTCTTTTCTTCTCAAGTCTTTAAATGTTTGGGTGTCTTTTAGACAAGATCACCGGGTCAAGGCCACTGGAATGGCTCAGTGAGTAATTGTGCTTTCCACACAACCATGGCAACTGGACTCAGTAAAGGTAGGAGAGACTGAGTGCACAGTTATTTTCCGACCTCCACAAGCAAGCGTGTGTGCCCGCATCTGTACATGCAATGACAAGAAATAATACGTATTTTTAAAAGGATCATGGTCAGAAGAAAGAGTAACCAAAAGAGGAATGAGGAGACTGAGTTGCCAATGGGACGGCCCTGGTTTAATTTTCACAAGAATATGACAGTTGACTATTATTCGTAGGGTTATTCCTGACACCATCAAAGCTCCACGATTACGGGGTAAAGTTCCTGATGCTTAAGCGCAACTACGACCGTCTAGTCTAGAAGCATGCTTTCTCTGAAGGAGAATACTCTTCACTCTGAGATGCAGGCTCAGCATCCAGTGTCACTACCTGAGATTTCTTGGGGTCATCACTGAGGCCTCTCTAAAGGTGCCTGCACCTGCTCCCCTCACAGATCAGCACCACTCCACTTCCTGCTCTGCTCCCATCACTTCTCTACCGCTGCCTCAGCATATGTCAGGGTCAGTTACATTGGCTTTGGACTCTTCTAACAGTAGACAGTGAGTGTTCTCATCTTTCTCTTCCTCTGCACTCAGTGTTGTGCATATACTGGGTGTACTGATGTTCAAGGCATCACCGTGTTTACCACACCTCAAATCCTGGCCATTGTCATCAGAAGCCACATCTTCCACATGCACCTGGTCACACTCCTGTTAAAAGACAAAATGCACTATTTCACTCCAGGGAAGAGAAGTGCTATCACTACCATGTAAAGGACCACATACAATGGCAGAAGGATGAAATACTTTGTAATCTCTCTGGCACATGGCCCTCTCCATTGTCCAAGTACATTAAGACCTGTTAAACAGCAGACAGTTTTTATGAAACCTTCTTGACCAGTTCTGTACCACTGCCCGGTTGATTTACTTTATTTTTTTATTTTTGTGTATGTGTGTCTGTAGATGTGTATATGTGCAAACTAGAAAGAGAGGCAAGAAGGGGGATCAGATTTCCTAGGTCTAGAATTATAGGTAGTTGTGAGGCACTTGGCCTAGCTGTGTCCTGGAACTCGCTCTGTAGACCAAGCTGGCCTCAATCTCAGAGATCTGTCTGCCTCAACCACCCAAATGCTGAGATCAAAGATTTGCACACCACTGCTTGGATTGTATACAATTAATTTTTGTAGATGAAACAGATGTTGAAGTATGGTATCATAAGAGAACTGGCTGCTCTTCCAGAGGTCCAGAGTTCAATTTCCAGCAACCAGGTGGTGTCTTACATCCACCTGTAATGGGATCTGATGCCCTCTCCTGGTCTGCAGGTGTACATGCAAAAAGAGCATATTAAATACACAAATCTTAAAAACAAAAACAGAATAGCTGGAACAGAAATGCCTACCTAAATATATGCATAAGCACAAACCATCTAAGTCAATGTTAGATCTAGAACTTGTATTCTAAAGGAAGGGGAAATGATTTTCTCAGGATCAGACAACTGGTGAGTGGTAGAAAGAGACTAGAAGGAGTGGAATTTTCTGTCAAGCTCAAATGTACCAACTGCCTCAACTGGCAGCTTGATGTGTTCCCTAACACTACTAGGGCACCTGCATCAGAATCCTGGGGAAGACTTTTATAAGTGCGTATTCTTGGGTGCATGGCAGACCTACTTGAACTTTTGGAATTGAAGTCCTAAAATCTTCAATTTTAAGACACTACTCATGGGACTCTTATGCCCCTAAAGTTGAGAACTACTGACCCGGGGGCAGGAACACATTCAGGTCAAATTCTTCCAGAACTTTTGGTCCTGAGTGCTCACTATGTCTAGAAAATCAGTACAATTTGGGAATAATTATTGGCACACAGTAGGTTTCCACTAATGCTCACTGATTAGAAAGTATGCTGTCTCAATTTGTCAACAAGTGAGTTGAGGGCAGGTTTAAAGGACTGTAGAGCTGAGGTAAAACCACTGCTGTTAGAGCTACAGGAATCTGATTTGCTAGAGAACTAGTCTGCATTTAAAGAACAGGGCTTACTGTGTATTTATAACATGTTCTTTACTTCAAAATTACTACTTTTAGAAGTGAGGTAGTACATACACACTGCAGAGTGTGAAGACATGGAGTACAAACAGCTTTTCCCTCCCCACCTGTCCTGTGCCCCCACAACCTGCTCCTCTGGCCGGAACATATGTGACTAGTTTCTCGAACAAGATGACTGCGCACACCCAGGATGGGACCAGCCCAAGACTCCCACACTGAATTTTTCACACTCCCAATCCTGGGATCTGCTGGACCACGTTTACTTCCAGAGGGAACACCAAAAGCAAAGCCAAGAGCTTCACCACACCCTCTCTGCATGCTCCATTCACCTATTCATAAAATGGTGAGAGAGTACTCGGAGCTTCACTTACACACAGGTAAAAAACACAAGGGGAAATACAGTCAGAGTCATGTATGGTATTGTATGCCTGTAAAGTCAGCACTCAGGTGGCTGAGGCAGAAAAATTTTAAGGTTAAAAGTCACCCTGGGTTATACAGACCTTGTCTCAAAAACTTATAGGTCTCCAAATGAAAAACAACAAACAAGGCAAAAACCAAGCAAAAACTATTAAAAGTTTCTATCTATAAGAAAACACAGAAGAATATCTTTGCCATTTGAGGGTAGGCAAATAAACTTTAAACAAGAGTTAGAAACATTTTAATACAGAAGAAAAAATGTAATAATAATTCTTTATTAAAACTAAAAATTATGGATTTCCAAAAGGCATGGAAAAGTTAGAATTATTTAAAGAAAATATTTATAGTGCATATATGATACCAGGCTTTGATCTGTGTCATATAATGACCTTTGAAAAATTATACTGAAAAGAAAAAAGTCAATTAAAGTGGACAATAAAACAGCTAATAGCAATGAGTTATACTAATCATCTATCAATTAGAGACCAAAGGACCAAGAAGGCAAATTATTGTTTTTAAAAAGGTAAAATTAAAGAATAGTCAAAATATAATCAAGAAGCTGGGCATAGGGACTGGAGCTGATTCAGTGGCCAAGCATACATCTGCTCTTCCAGATGGGCTGGTTCATTTCCCAGCACCCAAAGGGTGCTTTTAACCCCAGTCCCAGGGGATCTGGTGCCCCCTTGGGGCATCATGGACAAACATAAATGGAAAACACACACACACCTTCAAAAAAAAGACAAAGAAAGAAGGAAAAGGAGGAAAATATTTTTTCTAAAAGCAGTAGAAGGCTATAGTTATGCACACCTTTAATCCCAGAACTCAGGCAGTAGAGGCAGGATGATCTCTGTGAGTTCGAAGCCAGCCTGGTCTACACAGTTTCAGGCCAGCTAGAGCTACATAGTGAGATCGACTCAAACAAAACAAAACAAACAAAAGCGATTATAAGGGCAAATAATGAAATCTTTTATAAATTATTTAATAACATATTAGATTACTGACTTTTATGGTAGTATTCCTGTATTTTACTCCCGAATAAAGTAACCAAAACAATAGTGAATTTTTATTTTTTGGAGACTGTAGCGAGCTGCGTGGTGTCACACCTGATGGAGATGTATAATCAACTCCTGAGACGGCTAAGGCCTGACCTATGCTATGATCACGCAATGATTATCAGCTGCCTGCATATGCGTGAACCTATGGGCAGTGCCCACCTGGCAGTTCGGGGTTGGCAGCCCATGCCTACTTAAGGGATGGGAGAGGTTTGCCCGGAGAGAGGGGAAGGGGAGAGGAAGAAGAGAGAGGGGAAAAGAGAGAGAAAGTAAATCAAGTCCTGGAATAAACTGCAGTAAGAAGAGCTCTGGTGGTTGCGTCATCCTTGCGGGTCGAGGGTGGACGCGACAGGAGACAGGTCTTGAAACCATGATATTCCTACCTCAGCCTCCTAATTGCTGGTGTTACAGGTGTGTTACCAGACCTGTCTCAAAGGGGCAGTACTGAGAAATCCACAAACTTTCTTTCTTAGTACTACTCTTTCTACTAACTCCTGTGCTTAAAAATCTGTTAAAAACATCTTCTAAACTCTTCCAACAAACTCCAGCTGGTAGAGTGCTGACTAACACACACAAACCCCTGTTCACGCTGCATAAACTCCTGCACCATGGCACACCTGTAATTCTAGCACAGGGAAGGTAGAGGCAAGATCACAAGTTCAAGGTCGTCTTCAGTTACATAGTGAGTTTGAGGCCCCTCTGGTTTATAGGGGACCAGGTCTCAAAAAAAGAAAAAAAAAAAACCCAAAATATCACATATCCAACTCTTTTTAAAAAACAAAGCAAAATCAACTAAGTCTAAACTAGGACACCCAGATCTAGTGCTGTGACACTGTTCTTCCCAGAGAAAGACACTTGTGGTGTTAGCACAACCGCTCCACCTCTGGTATATCTAATTTCCCACCTTCTAAATACAAGCATCGGCTCTAACAGAAGCAGAAAAACAATTTAAACCACTTACCTCTAAGTCATTGAAAAACAGATGTGTATCAGCCACTTCAAAAATCATTTCTTCCATTGTTAAACCTGAGCCAATTACTACTGTTGGGTCCTGGAACAAAAAAGGAGTGAGAACAGGGTTTGATGTCACAACTCTGGTCACAACACTGGTTCTAACTTTCAGATATTTTGAAACAACTTTGAGCCATGTCCAAAACAATACTGGTCACACACAATACTTCAAACCTTATACAATTACACTAACATTTATAAGAACCTGGGATTACAGAACATAGAGGCTATGGACAGTTATTACTAAAAATGTCAAGATTTCAGTTTTAGAAACCAGTATTTTCATAAAGTTATAATTACAATTCAAATATTGCTACTGTAATGTGCACGATTCCTTTCTGCTCCTATGACACACGGAACACTGGGAACCTAACAATCCTATCAGCCAGAAAATAAAGAAGGCCAGAGTCAAAGTATGTGCAGGACAACCATCGCAGGTTGCTTTAAAACTAAGCAAGGTCATTTAGAACATACCTATTTTCGTAAGGGATTTAGGGAGCTTGTCAGTTG
This sequence comes from Alexandromys fortis, assembly GCF_014885135.2. Lineage (NCBI taxonomy): Eukaryota > Metazoa > Chordata > Mammalia > Rodentia > Cricetidae > Alexandromys > Alexandromys fortis. The sequence continues at coordinate 9,054,861 of NW_026067894.1, forward strand.
GTCAGACCGTGGAAAGTACTTGCAGAAGAGATTCCTGGCAATCCCAGATAATTGGGAATAGCAAGACAGTGAACAACTTTTATAAGTAATTCTAGAAATGAAGCAACACGATCCTGGAGATAATGTATGGCGACACCCAGTTCTGCACTCAGGAGGCTGAGGCAGGAGGACTGAGCTCAGGACAGTCAAAGCAACAGTGAGACCCTGTCTTGACTAAGACAGACATAGAGCTAACCTACCTAAGCTCATGCTTCTGCTACAGTAATGTTCACACTGAAGATTACACATACAATTCAGTTTTTAAAAAGCACATCTACTTTAGATCTAGGGGTAGTGGCTCACATCTATAATCCTAACACTTGGGAGGCTGATAGGCAGAAGGATAATTGACATTTAGAGGCCAGCCTGTGCTACAGAATGAGACCTAGTCTCAAAACAAACTTAACAGAAATCATATGACAATCTGTACTATCCATACTACTACCCGTACTATGGTCCTGTAGCGCCTGTACTACGTATGTGTACTATGCCTGTAGTGTACTGCCTGCACTACTGGACAGTTTGCGAGCCAGGCAAGTGGCTGGAGATTGAAATACACAAAAACACAGACACTGGTCATCCTTGAATGTCCCCTATATTGTGTTTCAGAGCCGCTAATATAGGAATCCTTAACTGATAGCCACGCCCAGCCAAACCCACCAGAAACCACTCCCCTGCCATCAGGAACTCCTGAGGGTCTTGAGGAGCAGCTGCAAACACAGAAAAACAAGTTGTTTTTCTCAGAGCAACTGCAAGCATAACAAGTTGTTTACAGGAAATTCAGGGTCTGGAGGTCCACAGTCCCCAACAACAATCTATTTTAGAAATCTATTTATCTATATGTTTAATTTGTTGCAGAATATTGGTTTAACTATAAAGATATGTTGCATTTAATTATTTAAAGATGTGTTACTATTTTACCTTGCCTGCCTGAGGCACCCAACTTATCTAATAAAAAGCTGAACAGCCAATAGCAAGGGAGGAGGTATAGGCAGGACTTCGGGCAGAGTGAGTAAGTAGGAGGAAGAATTTAGGTTTGGGGGGCAAAAAAGAAAAAGGAGATGCTAGGGGCCAGACAGACAGACATGGAGGAAGCAGGAAAGTAGGACATACACAATGAAAGAAAGTTTAAAAAAAAAAAAAAACAAGGCACAACATCGATGACTAGAAACAGGTTAGATTAAGTTAAAAGAGCTAGTGGGACAAGCCTAAGCTAAGGCCAAGCGTTTATACTTATAATAAGTCTCTGTTAAACAGAGAAACTCTCTCAAAGAAAAAGAGAGAGAGACAGAGAAAGAGAGAGAGAGAGAGAGAGAGAGAGAGAGAGAGAGAGAGAGAGAAACTTTAGGGATTTAAGGCTTAGTAGGTCAGTCTTTGGAATATATAACCCTTAGATTTCATTAAATTCAAGTGAGTCTTATTCCTACACTTCAATGCTTATAAAATTAATTAAAAATACTCTTATTTATTTTGTTATGTGTGTGTTTAGGCATGCACATTGTTGAAGGACAACTTGTGGGGAATTAATTCATCACTTTTACCAAGGCCTGAACTCAGGTTTGGCGGCAAGCACTTTTTCCTGGTAAGCCATCTCATCAACCTGAAAACGCACTCCTGAACACCTTCAGCTTTTAGTACTTCTCCTAATCAAACGTCTAGCTTGACCATCAAACCTACCTAGTTATGGAGCCTGCCCGGCAGCTATGTGGTCAGGTTTATACATGGAGAGTTCAAAGTCAACAAGGTAGGGCTAGCTGCCTAGCATTTGTTTGATCCCCAGTACTAGGGATTTTGTTTGTTTTTTATTTTTTATTTTTTTCGAGACAGGCTTTCTTTGTAGCTTTGGAGCCTGTCCTGGAACTAGCTCTTATAGACCAGGCTGGCCTTGAACTCTCAGAGACCTGCCCATCTCTGTCTCCCAAGTACTGGGATTAAAGGCGTGCACCACCACCACCCGGCTTTATTTTTAATTTTTATATGTATGGGTGTTTGGTCTGAATGCATACAGTGCCAACAGAGTGCAGAAGAGAGTGTTGGATCCTCTGGACTGGAGATACAGGTGGTGTAAGCTGTCATGTGGGCGCTGGGAACCAAACCAAAAACCAAACTTGTTGCTCCTTTATAAGAGCAGCAAGTGCTCTTAATCACCAAGCCATCTCTTGAGCCCCAATCACTAATACTCATATATATATATAAAAGCAAAAAGTCAATAGGGCAAGACAGGCAGCAGAGAAAATGGATTTTCTACTACCTTAATAGTTGGGAGAGTTAGGTCAGCTGCTCATCTTGCCAGAGGAGGGATAGTTACAAAAGACTGAATTACCTTTCCATACTTCTGAGCATAGGATCCAGTGAGAAGGGAATGAAATATGATGATGGTTTCATCCAAGTCCCAGAGAAATACCCGCTGGGGGGGAGGGGAGACAAAAATGAATTATCTGTCAATTATAGTGGAATCAAATGAGAAACCAAAACTAAAAAATAAAGTCCACAAATATGTGGGAGTTTAATAACACAATTTTAGACAATCAATGGTCCCAAAAAGAAATCTAAAGCTAGAGATGAATGGTAGTAATTAATATATTGTAAATAAATATATTGAAATGAATGAAAACAAATACAACATATTAAAATTTATGAGACACAGTGATGGCAATGCTGAAAGGGAAAGTTTAGCTGTAAATGCATACATTAAAAAAGAAGGAAGCAGCTGGTATGAGGGCATGCCTTTGATTCCAGCACTTGGGAAGCAGAGGCCTGGGATCTCTTTGAGTTTGAGGACATCTGGATTTATACAGAGAATTCCAGGCTAGCCAGAGATTCCCAGTGAAACCCTGTACCAAAAGAGCAGCTGACATGAGTGCATGCCTGCAACCCCAAAACTGGAGAAAGAGGCTACACAGCAAGAATTCATAACAAAGGGAAGAAGACAAAGGAAGTGGAAAGTCTCAGAGAAGAGCTTATGTTTTATAAGCCTAAAGCTCTGGGTTCAATCCCCAGTCCAAGAAGAAGAAAAATCTCAAATTACAGCCACACCATACTATTTAGACAAGAACGGCAAACTAAAGCTAAAGCTACCAAAAGGGAAGAAATAATAAAGTAGAAAGAACCAAAAGAACAGGGTAATAGAGAAAGCCAATGAAAGCTGTTGGGGAATACTATTTTCAGGTGTGTGACTTTTGTTTATGCTGCATTTGTTTAACTCTGTGAGGCTGTTACTGTGCCTGTCTAAAACACCTGATGGTCCTAACAGAGCTGAACAGCCAATAGCGAGGCAGAAGCAAGGATAAGTGGGGCTGGCAGGCAGAGTATAAACAGATGGAGAAATCTGGGAGGAGAGAAGAAGAGCAACAGAGAACAAGGAGAGGAGGGCTTCAGGGGCAGCTACACAGCAAGTCAAGAAGGAAGAAAGGTATAAAGAAGTAAAGAAAGATAAAAGCCCAGAGGAAAGAAAGCAGATGGGTTAACATAAGAAAAGTCGGCAAGAAACAAGTCAGCTTTTCTTATCTTAAATTATCCTGACTACCTTTTGCCAGATTTTCTCCTATTTATACTCTGCCTGCCAGCCCTGCCTATCCTTGCTTCAGAGAGGTAAACAAGAGTCACACACCTTAAAATAATATTCCCCAACAGAAAGCAACAGTGGGTTCTTTGAAAATATCAACAGAATTGGCATTTACCAAATACAAAGACAGAAACTCAAATTACTAAGATCATAAATGCAAGTGCAGACGATGTTATAGACTTCATAGAAACAAATGGACCCTGACTATGAATTATGAACAGTTGTATGCCAACAAGTTGGATAACCAGGTGAAATAGCTTAATTTCTAAGAAACACACAATATAATGTAGCACAAGTTCTAATTGGTCTTAATAATAAAAACCCAAAGTCAGATATTGGGGTAAATGCTGAAAGATCAGAGAAGGAGCCAACCACTAGAGAGACTTTTTACCTCTACTGAATCCTCAGACTGAAGGTGGCAAGATCCTGCCTCCAGGAATCCTCAGGCTGAATGTAGTGAGCTCCTTCTCCGCCCAGTCATATCCCTTCCTGTCTCTACCTCACCAGTGCTAGGATTAAAGATGTGAGCCACCACTGCCTGGCTCCTGTTTCTCTTTTAGACTGAATCTATCTCGTGTAGCCCAGGGTGGCCTTGAATTCAGAGAGATCCATCTGTCTCTGCCTCCCAAGTGCTGGAATTAAAGGTGTGTGACACCACTGCCTGGCCTTTATGGTTAACTAGCGGCTTGCTCCGCACTCTGATCTTTGGGCCAGCTTTATTTGTTAGATCACAAATAAAAATATCGCCACAATAAAACCTGAATTGACTTGAGAAAAAGCAGAAAATTTGGTAAAGCCTGCCAGTAGTAAGATGAAGATGAAGTCAGTAATTTAAAAGATTTGCCTGCTCTTCCAAAGGTCCTGAGTTCAATTCCCAGCAACCACATGGTAGCTCACAACCATCTGTAGTGAGATCTGATGCCCTCTTCTGGCCCACAGGCATACACACAGACAGAATATTGTATACATAATAAATTGAAGAAAAAAAAAAAAAAAGGCCTTGACCCAGTGACCTCACTGGTGAATTAAGTAATTTTAAGTAAACTATTTAAGTAAGAATTAACAGCATTCTTCCTAAATTTTCCCACAGACACACTGAAAAGAAAGGAACACTTTCTAATTCATGCAGTGAAGCCGATGTTACTCTAAGACCAGGCAAGACCACAGCATTGTGGAAAACGATGCCGGCATGAAAAATAGTAGCAAGCCAAATTCCCCAACATATTAAAATAACTGTGTATCATGATTGAGTGTGATCAGTTCTTGGGATGTAAGAATGGTTCAATCAATACATAAAATTAATTAGTGCAACACAATAAAAGAGGGAAAACACACAATATTCTGAATTGATACAGAAAATGAATGTAACAAAAATTCAGTGCCTTTTCATTATATATATATTTTAAAAAAATCAATAGGAGTATAAGATAATGTCTTTAATACATTAAAAAATAAAAACAAACCTAATGTTTTAATGTAATGTGTGATCTGAAAAAATATTAAAATCAATCCCATGAAAAATAACATTCGGCTGATGGCTCAGTGGTTAAGACCCCTGGCTGCTCTTCCACAGGACCCAGGTTCAATTCCCAGCACCCACATGGCAGCTCACAACTGTCTGTAACTCCAGTTCCAGGGGATCTGATTTCCTCATACAGACACATGCAGGCAAAACACCAATGCACATAAAATAAAAATTGGGGAAAAAAAGTAAAAAAAAAAACCCACTCAGGAATAATTTAACTAATAAAACAGATTTGCACAATACACCGAGAACTCTAAAGAATACTGCTGAGAATGGAAAACTATAAATATTCCCGGAGTAGAAGACAACATTGCTAAAGTGGCAACAGCCATGCCAGTCTACAGCCTGAATCACATTCAAATCTCCACTATTTTCTTTTTATTTATTTAAAATTCTCTCTTTAGGTTTCTTTTCATTTTATGTGTATGGCTGTTTTGCCCTTTTACATCTGAGCACCATATGCATGTCTGGTGTTCTTGGAGGTGCTGGGAGTGAGTGCTGGGAACCAAACTTTGGTACTCTGTAAGAGCAACAAATACCCTTGACTCCTAACCCACCTCTCCAGCCCCTCCACAGTATGAAAGTTAAACTCGGGTTAAAACAGTGTTTACATCTTATTGAACTTAATTACTAACAATTTAAAATAAACTGAGCTTAAAAAAAAGAAAAACTGTTCAAAAATTCACATGCAATCTGATGGGATCTCCAAACAGGCAAAACCACCCTGAGAAAGGACTAAATTGGAGGAGTCGTGCATTTTAATTTCAAACACGACAAAGCTCTGGGACTCAAGGTCATGGAAAGAGGTTCAATACCATTGGTCATTAGGGAAATGCAAAGGAGACCTACAGTGAGACATCACTTGACACCCAATAAAGTAGCTTTCATTTTAAAAAGGGGAGGGGCCGCTGTATTACTGTGAATTAGGCTTGCTTAGTTTTCATACTAAGTTCCAGGTCAGCCAGAGCTATGAGGAGAGTCCTTGTCTCACCACCACCTAAAATACAATTTAAAAGGGGAGGAGAGAAATAGCAAGCTCTGAGGAGAATGTGGCTAATGGTGGGAATGTAACGTGTAAAAGTCTGGTGTCTCCTAAGAGCTTGAACACAGAATAAGATCCAGAAATTCCACTGCTGGGTAAGAAACTGAAGAAGTGTAGTACAAAGTACTCAAAGCCTCATTATTCACATTGACCTAAAAAATGAAAGAGTCCTTCAACAGACACAAGATAAGATACAGTACGCATGTGCATACAAAATGGAGTATCATTCAGCCACTGAAAGAAAAGAAATTACGATCCCTGCTGCAGCACAGATAAACCCCCAAAGCACTGCACTAATGAATGAGCCTGGCAGAAGAACAGACACTGTATGTTCACATTTAGATACATCTAGACCAGGCAAACTCACAGGAGTAGAGAGAACAGTTGTTGCCATGGGCCAGGAAAGAGTATGGTGAGTTGCTGTGAGTCTGTTTAGGATTAAGAAAGGTTCTGAACCCAGAGCAGAGTGGCTCACACCTGTCATCTCAACACTTTTAAGAGGGTGAGGCAGGGTTGCTGAGGAGTTCAAAGAAGAACAAGACTATCTCAAAGAAAAGCAAACACAAAAACAGGAAAATGTTCCAGAAATGGTGGCTAATATATTTAATAACACTGAATTATGCTCCTAAAATGGTAAAGCTGGGCTGAAGACATGGCTTAGTAGTTAAGAGCATTGGCTGCTCATGTATAGGTTTGACTCCTAGCATCCATGTGTGCGACAACTGTCTCTAACTCCAGTCTCAGGGGATCAGACAACCTCTTCTGTCCTCTGTAGGTACCAGGCATGTTCGTGGTATACAGACTTACATGCAGGCAAAACACTCACACATAAGAAAACATTCATACACATAAAATTTTCACATCATAACAAAACAATAAGTCCTTTAAAAAACTTTCTTTAGGTGGAGTCACACATGCAGCCAAAGATGACCTTGATCTCCTGATCCTGCCTTCTTAAGTCATGAAATTACAGGTGTGTACTATGTCCAGCAAAAATTGTAAAGTTTTGCATAATGTACTCTCTGGTACAAGTTTTAAAAAAGGGAGTTATTAATTTTTCTTAAGAATGATATCAGAACTTTAGTTTCCCTATTTCTTGCTGTGTTTGCTCTCCAAAAATGAAGAGAAAGACAGATACACCTTCAATTTACCTGCACCAAAGAGCACATTTAAATTAATCTCTTTGCTTTAAATAACCACATCAAAGAAAAAAACTAAAACTACAAAAAAGGTAATGTAAAAATTTTAACATTAGAATTTTCTATGTTTTTCTATTTTTCCAACCATAACTGCAATCTATGCCCACAGTAAGTCCCCACAGTGCTCTCAGCACGGCATGGTCCCTGGCACTCTCATGGAGCCATCACCAGATCTGTGTGTCTCACAGGTACTCACTCATTCTATCTTCCCACTTTTTTTTTATTTCCAAATGGAAACAGTATGACATCATTCATAGCTCCCCTTGTTTTCTCCTAAGATGCAGTGTTATCCTTCCTTCCAGTCCTGTACCCTGAGTCAGTGCTGTGGTGGAGCAGCAGGAAGGGAGAATGAAGTCGTGCTGCACACGGAGGAACTTTCTTTTACGTTTTCCCCTCTTGGCCAATTCACTGCTCCCCTAACCCCCACCAGGAGTTCAAGTGGACACAGCATACAATAACATTATCTCTGCAAATTCCAGACTTGTACTTGACAGAAAGTGAGGAGAACAGAATAGGTAACTCCAGTGAGTTTCTTCACATACTTCTAATTCACTGTCCTGGGAGGAACCGGCATCAGCTTTCCTCTTGCCCCGGTTCTTGACAGTCATATTCTTCCTGGACTGATCATCAGCATCTTTATTTGGTGTAGTCTGTGACAGAGATGGGCTTGCAGACGAGTCTGTTGAAAGGAAAAGCGAGATAGTAACTCACAAGCTGCTGGTGACAGTGCAGGCAGAGCCACACCTGCCAGAGCCATGCACAAGCAGTGTCTAGCTTTGTGAGTCAAAGTTAGAACTGTTGGGAAAGGACTGTGGCTGTTCTCCTGTTCTGAATTCCTAGCAGGAGTCTAAGACATGGCTGGATTAAAGCTGGAGCCCTGCAAGTGTCCACAAGTACACTTAGTCTACAGATCCCCATGGAGTGTATTACACTTAAGGGAGGGCAGAGTATGCACTAGAAACACTAATTTGTACTATTGGCACTTTTCTGTTCTCAGAATCTACAGACATTCTGCCAGTTTCTCATTACAGTCTCTTTGCTATGTTTAAACTTGCAAAGGGAAACCAATGGCATGGTGAAACCAACTTATCCCAGAACAAAATCATTTTTACCATCACTGGGAAACACCTGCTGGGTAAAGTGTCCTCAATTTAGCTTTCTGTACTCACCAGAGGGAAGTCTCTGTGTGGCTGGAGCAGGCACCATAGCACTAGGCTTCTCAATCTGGTACGTGGTAGCTGCTAATGCGGTATTCTCAGCATCACTGTTAGTCTGACCTGTGACTCCAAAACTGGAGCTGGGGTAGCAGGACTGGTACTGATTCTGTCCAAGAATAGTATAGGTGGGATAGTCCTATGGACCAAAGGGAGGAAAATAAGATTATTACATAACAAAAGAGGCTTTCTCTTCCCTATTACTCATAATTATTTTCCTAATATATTATCTTATTTATCTACCTACCTAGCAGTCCCAAGAAATCAATGATTTTCAAAATAAGAAACCTGAGTACAGATGCACATCTAAGCTGACAATGTAAGTTTGGTTTAAACACTCTTCAGGAGTAAGTTACGATGTGAAAAACTAAAGACACAGGCCTTAGAAGACCAAAGAGAAAAGCTGTGAAAGAGCCTGCAGCCAGGCAGAGGCAGGCGGATCTCTGTGAGTTCAAGGCCAGCCTGGTCTACAAGAGCTAGTTCCAGGACAGGCTCCAAAAGCTACAGAGAAACCCTGTCTCGAAAAACAAACAAACAAACAAACAAACAAACAAAGGAAGGGAGGACAGATGGACAGGTAGAAATTCAATAGAAACACTATACCACCGTGGTGGCACGTGAACTCAGCTCAGGAGACAGGCAGGAGGATGATGCAAGTTTGAGGCCAGCCTGGACTATGGTGCATCCCACGACAGTCAAGCGTACACAGTGAGGCCTTACTTCAAAAAAGCAAACCATCCACCCAAAACAAAACAGCACCCTCTCAACCACAAGGTAACTGTGTATTTCAGAAGTACAAATGCAGCAAGACTGGGACAGTGAGACACGGAGTAGGTAAACTGCAGCCAGAAAAGTTGGTAAAGACATCAGTGGTCATAGCAGTTGCTACAGAGAAAGTTTGCACATGTTAAAAACAAAACAAACTCAACACATACACAATAGAACAGTGATCAAGACCAAATCACAGCTGGGCATGGTGGTACACGCCTTTAATCTCAGCACTCAGGAGGCAGAGGTAGGTGAATCTTTTTGAGTTCGAGGCCAGCCTGGTCTACAAAGTGGGTTCTAGGACAGCCAGGGCTACACAGAGAAACCCTGTCTCGAAAAACCAAAACCCCCCCAAAACCAAAAAAGACCAAATTACAAATAGTCAGGAAATATTTATTCACCCACAATGCTTATGAGTGTCTTTTAAGTGAGTGCCTGGGGTTTGTCTAGGCTCTGGGAAGATAAAGTGAACAAAAATAGAAAAATCCCTGCCTTCATGGAGGGCACGATCTAGTGGGGGCAGGGTTGAGGCTTGGGGTAAACACAGTAGTAGGTAATGCTGTAAACAGAACCATATTCCTGGGAGGATTAGCAAGAAAAAAGAGAAACAAGACAGTAGCCAGAGAATTCCATCTAGAAACAGGACTCAACAGACTACACTATATTCCTGGTTGTTTCTTAGATGGGCAAGTTGACCATGGAAAGAAGAGAGCAAGTGAAAGACAGGTGAATCACATCAAGAAAGACGAACAAATGGGGCACGGTACCTGGTTTGAGATGCTAGCCACGGCTGCTGCTGGAACATTGGCAATTGCAGATGATGTGGATATCAGGCTGGCATTTGTGCTCGAAGCTACAAGATTGAGAGTATTAGGAGATATTATTAAAGATCACATGTAAATGGCCTAAAGATAGGGAAAATAATCAGTTTTAAACGAATGTATCTGCGAGAAGACAAAGAATACTGGCTAAATAGGCAAATGCTGGAAGCTGGAGAGAAGGCTCAGTGCTTAAGAGTAAGGCTGCACGCTGGGCAGTGATGGCGCACGCCTTAAATTCCAGCACTTGGGAGGCAGAGGCAGGTGGATCTCTGTGAGTTAGAGGCCAGCCTGGTCTACAAGAGCTAGTTACAGGACAGGCTCCAAAGCTACAGAGAAACCCTGTCTCGAAAAACAAACAAACAAAAAAGAGTATGGCTGCTCTTCCAAAAGACCTGGGTTCAAGCCCCAGCACCTATATGATGGCTCACACCCATATGCAACTACAAGCCTTCCTTCTAGCCTCTGTGGCACCAGGAACACATATGCCACACAGACAGTAATAATAATAATAATAATAAAATCATACACATACAATTCAACAATTTTTAAAAATCAAACACTTGTTTTGTTTTTGCATGCTATATCTCAGACACGTCTAGAATCAAAACACTTGGAATGTTTGCTTCAACTTGTCCTCCATTCTTTCTACGAAAGTCCTAGAATGATGTATACACAAATCACAGCTCCCACTGACACACCAGTGAAGTCAGAACTAAGCCAAATCACCGCAGTCTTTTCTAGAAACTGCAGAATGATTCCCGGCAAGTAACCTGACAGTCAGCAGAACTCTGGTAAATCCTACGCTGTGGTATTGTTTATGCCATTTTCCCCAAATTATGTCTACGTAAATATGTGACATATTTACTCTAAGAAACAGTTCTCCAAATTCTAAAATGCTAAGAACTGTTATATGCAAATAATGGGTTATTAATGTCAATCAAAAAACCTAGCAAGATGGCTTAGCAGGTAATGCTGCTTGCTGCCAAGACTGATAACCTGAGTTAGATTACTGGGACCCACATGGTAGAAGGAGAAATCTGACTTCCACAAGTTGTCCTCTGACCCTCACATGTGCATTGGGGCATTCATACATGTATACATACACATATACACACACCAAAAAATTTTAAGCCAGGCAGTGGTGCATGCCTTTAATCCCAGCACTCGGGAGGCAGAGGCAAGCAGATCTCTGTGAGTTTGAGGCCAGTCTGGTCTACAAGAGCTAGTTCCAGGTCAGGCTCCAAAGCTACAGAGAAAGCTTGTCTCAAAAAAAAAAAAAAA
>NW_026067894.1:9067227-9120700 GCF_014885135.2 Alexandromys fortis
AAAAACAAACGTGCACCACTACTGCCTGGCACCCATCAGGTTCTAACCCAGACTTCAGTGGCTGGCAGATACCACAGAGTACCCAGGTAGATAGGGTAGACAGTATTATGAAGCACCAGTTCTGAACTCTTCCCATCATAAGCAGAGACACTGTTCCTACTGCAGTCATCCACACCCAAAGTGCTCACCACCAGAACCAAACTGATCAGTGACAAAGTCCTCTGGTGAATCCAGTACAAAAACCTCCACTAGGGACAGAATGGGAGAAAACACAGCAGGAAAAACGCAGGCCAGACTAGAACCAGGTTCCTCTCCTGAAAGCTCTGTCTAGACAAGAACAGCCACTGCTCCTGCCGAAAGCTCAGCTAGCTGAAGAGCTTGGTCAGAGAAGAGTTTAGACAATGTTCAGAGGTGTTGTCTCGGGGTCTGATGCCAGCCCCATCATAAACTAGCTCACTGGAGCGGCCGTGGAGGCACGGGAATAAAGACAGAACTCACATGGCTTTATCAGGAGGGAGATTTTTATAGTGATCCTCATAAAATCCTGAGTTTACATCTTGAAAATTCCTCATTTATTTTACAGCCTTTATACCAAAATGTATATTCATTAGCATTCTGTTTCCTAGGTAACCAGGTGAATGGCTTTAGTCACGTCCACACCTTTGACCACACCTTTCTATGCCCATTTTGTCACTTCTCCCTGTCTCCTCTCTGTGTGCCTGCTCTGACACGTAGGCCTGAATTATCATCTCTATCCCAGGCGTCCTCCAAATTACAAAGAAGCAGAACAACATCCCGACCCTTTGTCAGGGTAGCAACAGCCTGTCTGGAAAGCTATGTGACCACCTCAGGTGCAACTACGGCTTGAGAGCCTGGCTGCCTTACCATGTAGAAATATGGGCCTACAGTGCTGACAAACCCAGTGGTTGGTAGTCCCCTGGACTTCCCGTGCCTCAGCTGGTGCTCTCTGCTCAGAGTCACTGACAGTCTGCAGTACTCTGCCCCAGGACAGTTAAAGGGCTTTTAAAGGACTCCTTCCCTAAACACAACTAAATGAAAGGCATTTAATAACATACATGGTATTTGTTTCTCATCAACAGTCACTTTCTTCTCTGTTATGGCTTAATCCATTTTCCTAAGAGGCAGCATCAAACAACAGTATACAGGATAGATGACTCCTAAGCAATTTTAATCATTTTGTGGAAAAAGACATTCTGAAAGTTTCCAGGTTCTGTAAGCAACATAATGTTGTGGAACATTAACTATGTAAAGAAGCATTACATTTGTTTATGCTGCAGAATATTACTTTAACTGAGTAAAGGTGTGTTACATTTGTTTCTCTTTGCCTGCCTAAAGCATATGATTGGTCTAATAAATAGCTGAAAAGCCAAGGGCTAGGCAGAGAGAGGGATAGGCAGGGTTGGCAGGCAGAGAGAACAAATAAGAAGAGGAATCTAGAGGAGAAATCTAGAGAGAAGAACAAGGAAGAGAGGGACATGCCTGGGGCCAGAAGCCAGACATCTGCCAGACAAACATACAGAAGGAAAGAAAGGTAAAAAGTCCCAAGCAAAAGGTAGATAAAGAGAAACTGTTTAAGTTAAGAAATTAAAGCTAGCCAGAAAACAAGCCTAAGTCAGGCTGAGCATTCATAACTACTAAATCTCAATGTCATGATTTGGGAGCTGGTTAGTGGCCCAAAAAGAAAAAGCCTGGCATAACATATTATCCTAGGCAGGCCTGAACAAAAGTGACTTCCAGTAGGAGAGAAGAGCGCTTCCTTACCTCTCCCAGCAGGCACTTCCCTTTCCTCAGGATGTGGCCCATTCTTCTTTTTTCCCCCTGCCCAGCTTCACTAACACTTGGAGACCAGGCTCAATTATACACATTATACACTGGCCATTATACACATGGGAGAAAGGTATTCTGGCAAAGTAGTTTCAGAAATAAAGTAATCAAACACGTGACATTTGGCAAGTGGAGGAAGAAGGATCAATTCAAGGCCAGCCTCATATCCACAGTGAATTTAATTCATATTCACCAGTGTGGGACACATGAGAGCCAAGCCCCCAAAAGCAACAATAAAAGAAATTTAATACACATCAACCTAAAAATATAAGCAGCACATTTTAGGTTCTTATAACTATCACTGAACCCAAGTTAATTTACCTAAAAATGTACATAATCACTACATGCTTTGCCCTATATATAACTATGACTAAAAGTTAGGAATAAAAAAAAGAGTACTAAACATCCTACACACACACACACACACACACACACACACACACACGGTCTCAATAAACAATATAAAAGCAATAAAGAGCAACAATGAAATATGAAACAAAGTACAAACTTAGCGAACCAAATAAAACTCAAATATCAGCTCCTGTTTTTATGCATAGGAAAGCTGTCCGATCCCTACAATGGCCTGCTGCTTACATTAGGTCCTCACCTATTTCGACAATGTTGTTGATAATTATTCAAAGACAAAGCATCTAAGAACCAAGTTCTATTAGGTCAGCTCAACACAGCCAGCATGCAGAGCTGTGATGAGAAAACCACGGTCATAATGAAGTGATACTCCCTCAAGGGCTAATGGCACACAGAAGTGTGCGCAGGGTCAGTGATCTATATAAGCCTGGTGACCTCAATTTAATCCCTGGAACCCATAATGGATGAGGAAACCAACTCCTGAACGTTGTTCTCTTTCCTCCATATGCATATTCTTATTTCTCCCTCTCTCTCATTTTAAAAAAGCTTGTGCAAGGTCAGGCATGGTGGTTCACTTCTGTAGTTTTACCCTACATCCCAGCAGGCTAGAAAATTTTAGATGCAAGTTTAAGGTCAACCTAAACTATACAGAAAGACCCTATCTTAAAAAGGATCTGGTTTTTACTCACTCTTCTATTTTAAAGCATGTCACCTGTTTGCACACAAATGATCAGTAAATAAAAGCTGATGGGGAAAAAAATGAATGGCCATAAATGAGGGGCAGTAAACCTTTAAATGTGGATATAACTTCTAGTCCAGGTAGAGTGGCTCCTACCTATAATCTTGAGAGTCAGGAATTCAAGGTCAGCCAGGGCTAAAGACAGATAGACACACACATACAGCAAAAACAATTTAAAAGGTAACTTTACAGTGGGACATTCCTTCAGCCAGGTGATCAGAATAATAAGAAATATGGACAGAATGCACATGTGACATGTGACATTTTACCTGTGACCCTTTGAAAAACCAGAAACTCCAGTTAAGCTTTTACTAAAACGCAAATAACTTCTAATAGAGCGGTATCCCCACAGCCACCTGGGTCATCAAAACCCAGAGAAAGCTGGGCGGTGGTGGCGCACGCCTTTAATCCCAGCACTTGGGAGGCAGAGGCAGGCGGATCTCTGTGAGTTCAGGCCAGTCTGGTCTACAAGAGCTAGTTCCAGGACAGGAACCAAAAACTACGGTGAAACCCTGTCTTGAAAATTAAATTAAAAAAAAAAAAACCCAGAGAAGCCTGAGAGATTATAAAGTCTACAGGAACAAAGGAGACATGTACACAATATTTTGTCTGCATGTATGCCTGCAGGCCAGAAGAGGGCACCAGACCGCATTACAGATGGTTGTGAGCCACCAAGTGGTTGCTGGGAATTGAACTCAGGACCTTTGGAAGAGCAGGTAATGCTCTTAACCGCTGAGCCACCTCTCCAGCCCCAAGCACTTGCTATTCTTGCAGATAATCAGGGGTCTATTCCCAACACCCACATCATGACTCACAACCCGTACCACCAGTTCGAGGGGACCCAATACCCTCTTCTGACCTTTGCTGGCATTAGGTATGCACTGATACATACACAGACATGTAGACAAAACATTCATGTATGTAAACAAATAAATCTTTTTTTAAAAAAAGTCTGTTAAAGAAAGGAAAACTCCTGGTCAAAGACTAATTAATGGGTATTATCAACAAAATGAGTCTAAAGACATCAGATGTGTGTGTGCTGAGGAAAGAGAAAGCAGAGGAGAGGTGCTAATTATGAAGACGCCACACTTCAACCCACAGATAAGGCCCATACATCATTTTAGCCAAATGTTTTCCTAAAACTCTTTCTTCAGATTAAATAGTAAAAATGAAAAACTTGATGCATTAAAATTTCTACTTTATGTCAGTGTGTTAACAAATAATAAATGGAGGAAAAATAAAGTTTTAGATATTTGTTAATGCAGTTCCTCAAATATGGGAGAGTTGATACTGACAACATGATTTCAACCCTGAATGACATATTACACTCACACTTTAGAAGTAGAACGTTCTACCTCTGTTCTGACTTAATTAGTTACTTGGTGATTACAAATCATTACTTAGATTCTCTGTGCTTCAGGTTTCCTATCTGAAAAGCGGGGTTACTAGTACTTACAGGGTTGTGAAGATGACATGAGAACACCTAGCCTACTAAACACTAGCAGTTACTACTAACCAAAAACTGAAGGAAACCAGTTAGCAGAGTCAAAGGCACATGACAGGTTAGAACAGCAGTTAATGAAATTCAACAGATACTTTCATGACCTGTGACAGTAATGACTTCCAGCTTCACTCCCTAGTTGATGCCACTTATTTTCCAGGGAAGAAAAGTGAGTGTTAAATTCAAGACACAACTACAGAAGAGTGGAGATTTGTACCCCAGCAGGAAGAGAACCCTTATTCCTCCTTCTCTTCCTTCATGACCTATGTATACCCTAAGAGGGACCTGATTACCTCACTGTTGATTCCAAAAGCCTATTAACTTAGAAAACAGTAAAGAGAAAATCAAAGTCAGAAATGGTGGCGTATGCTGCTCCCAGATGGCCACAAAAGGCTGGCCTAGGAGGCTCTTTTACTACGCCCCGGTTCAAGGCGAGCCCGGTCATGTCCTTAAGCTTTGCTCCTCCTGGTTGGCTCCTGTTAAAAAGAAAGAAAACAGGGAGGCGGGGACAAAGAAAGGATGAAATGTAAGAGTGGGGATTCTTGAAAACTGGAGGTAAAGGTAACTTAGACCTAGGTCTTCAGAACAAAGTAGGGGCAGAAGTGATGGCTCAGTGGTCAGGAGCACTCACTGCTTGTCCACTGCACCTGAGTTCTGCTCCTAGCACCCATGATGGGCAGCTCACAACCGCATATAACTCCAGCTCCAGGTTATCTTCTGGTCTCTGTAAGCTCCACATGGGCACCTTCATACACATGCATAAATACACACAAAAATTAAATCTTCAAAAAAACAACAACCCAGAACAAAGAATAAAGTGGCCTAGAGCTCTTCCTATAGAATCAAACAATACCAAAATCAATGAACAGAAAACAGTTAAAATTACAAGTCTTTCCCATCAGCAAGGTTCCTATCTACAGCTTTTTGGTGTCTGCACTCATCTCTGTAGAGTCTATTTTTTATTCTTTTTTCTTTTTGTTTTGTTTTGTTTTGTTTTGTTTCTTGAGACAGAGTTTTTCTGTAGCTTTTTGGAGCCCGTCCTGGAAATCATTCTGTAGACCAGGCTGGCCTCTAACTCAGAGATCCGCCTGCCTCTGCCTCCCAAATGCTGAGATTAAAGGCCTGCGCCACCACTGCCCAACATAGAGTCTATTTTATAAAGAATGAAATGTAAAAAGCTATAAAAAAGCAAACAACAATAATAGAAGCATGGAGACAGATGAGAAGTCAGACACATGAACAACGCTTTCCACTCTACATCAATGGATTCGGGAGAGTAGGCAATTAAACATCACACTGCCCTTTTGCCTACTTATCTTGATTATAAAATTCAACCCTTTTCAAAGAACCCAGGAAAGTAAAGTTGCTTAAGATTTAAGTTTCACCCTGATTAAAAATGAAAATCAACTTTTCTTTTTTCTTCAGTGCCTCACACATGCCAGGCAAGCACTCCACCACAACTTGCACCCTCAGCCTGCTAATCTTTTTGCAAGAAGGAGTAGGGGGTGGGTGTCACAAAGCCACCAGCAGAAAAGCAGTCCACATGGCACATTCCACTACAAGTCACATAGAAGTCTGCCAAATCCCAACTCAAGGAGTCGCCAACTTACGTGTGAAGACGCCACTGAGACCAGACTAGAACAAAGTCAAGAGGAGCCTTCTGGATACCAGCATGCAAAAGAGAAGGCTTCACTTCTATTAAGCAGCTCACATTCAAAGTCTAAGCTACTGATAAACCACACTTCTGGCTCAGGATTGCCTAACACAAAAAGCATGCACGAACGCATGCCGCTCCTTTACTTTAGAAGACAGTGCTCCTGTATCATCCAGTCTGTTTGGATATACAGGCATATTAAAAATAAAAAACAATGATAAAAATGAAATAACACACACACAACCATGCCTATTTACCTTGAATGGGAAAAGAATAGTGAGCTGGGCTTGGCTGGCTTGTGGTTAACCCTGTAGTGCAGGTAAGAACACTGTGTTGACTTGGAGATGGAGTCTGAATTAAACCACTTTCAGGTTTCATACCTGGCCACAGTGCACCTGAATCAGATAAAGTGGACCAATTACAAACAACACACGGGCCGAAGAACATGGCTATGCTTTAAATACCAGCTGATAGGTTTAAAGTCAAAATCTTTTTTTTTTTAATTTTTTAAATTTTTACTTTTTTTCTTTTTCTTGGTGTCTAAAGTCGAAATCTTAAACAATCTTGCCTGTAGGAGGAAATTACTGATTATCCCACTTATACCACAAGCAAATATATTCTCAAAGAATTAGAGGATGGGGGTCACGGGAACAAAACCTTTACTAAAACCCCAACAGTAGTATCTCAACAGCTGGAGTAGTATGCTCAACAGGAGCAATTGAGCAGAAGACGGATGTCAGTGTATGAGGAGAAATTCATTTTCTTAAACTGAGATTGCTCTATAAACTTTGTTTTACAGATTAGGAAGACATGCCTGCTTTTAAGAAGAGATTAACAATACTACATCGGCCCCAGAGGTGGTCTTGTTTAGTATATGTAAAAGCTTTAGTTTCAATTCCACCACATAAAGTGGGCATGGTGGTGCATGTCTATAACCCCAGCACACAAGAAGCAAAGGCAGGAGGATCAAAGTCATTCCTTGCTATATAGCAACTTTAAGGCTATCCTCAGCTATATAAGACCATCTCAAAAAAAAAAAAAAACCCGAAAAATATAACTTAGCTGGTTATTTTTGGTGCAACATATATATGGTACATGCCTATAATTTTAGTGCTCAGCAGGTTGATACAGGTGGATTGTGAGTTCAAGGCCAGCCTATTCTTCATGGCAACATATTATCTCAAAAAACAAAAACATCTTGAAATGGAACTTGTAAAAAAAGTTACATAAAATTCTACCATCCAAACTTCTGGGTTGCAGAAGAATTACATCTCTCAGGGTGTCCTATCTCTCTGCATTTCTCTTTGAAACAGGGTCTCTCATTACAGAGCTAGTTGATGGCCAGCAGGCCCTAGTGATCCTCCTGTCTCTGTCTGCCACCCACTAGTGCTTGGGTTATAGGCACACACGCTGCCATACTTGGCTTTTTACATGGGAGCTTGGGATCTGAGCTCAGATCCCCATGCATGAGAAACAAGTAATCTTTCCCACTGAACCACCCACCCTCCAAGCCACTATTTTATTTTTATTGTTTTTTTTTTTTTTGTTTTTGTTTTTGTTTTTTTGTTTCTCGAGACAGGGTTTCTCTGTAGCTTTGGAGCCTGTCCTGGAACTAGCTCTTGTAGACCAGGCTGGTCTCGAACTCACAGAGATCCGCCTGCCTCTGCCTCCAGAGTGCTGGGATTATAGGCATGCGCCACCACCACCCGGCTCATAATTTTTTTTATAAGGAAAGGAGGAATGAAAGACAATACAAAAACTGCCTCTAGCATCACTGTAGCTCCTGTCCTTTAGACATGAAAATATATTCCTTTAAAAGCATCCTGTCCAGAATGCCTTATATTAAGTAGTATGACCAAATAGCTCAATTCTATAGGACTATTGACAAAGCCAATGAGGAAAGCAAACCATAGTTTGTTTCTTTATTTAGAGTGTGCTCATGAGCATACCCGACACCAGAGGACAGCCTCTCTTCTTCTACGGTGTGGGATCCAGGACACAAACTCGGGCCATCCCCTTGTCAGCAGGCTGCTGCTCTACCACCTTACCGGCATTCCCTCATTCCTTCACTAACTTGTGATTTTGAGCCAGGGTCTCACTTTTTTAGAGCCAAGCTGGTCTTGAACTTATGTCCTGCCTCTGCCTCCCAAGGGATGGATTACACCTGTGCACTATCATACTTAAAACCTCAAGTTTTTGTGTGTGCGCATGTGTAGGTTTTCAAAGTTACTTTTTCAGTTAGCATATAAAATCACGGGTTCCGTTATGGCACTGTCATGTCTGTGTCGTGTCTGGTGCTGACTCACCGCCCCACAGCCTACGCTCTTGGCCTTGCTCAGCAGACCCTCCTGCTGCTTTCTCACCGCACCTACTCCATTCACCTTCTCTTTCCCCTCCCTTCAAGACTTTATGCTTACAAGATCCCTCCCTGCTTATACACAATTTAAAGTGAGGTTCCACACACCAAGACAACACTGGTGTAGATCTGAGTTTGGCTTGTTTTGCTTAACATAATGACTTCCAACTTCAGACATTTTTCTGTACATGTCATGACTTTATTTTTCTGGGTTTTCAGTTTGTTTTTGTTGTTTTAGACCTTCAATTCTTAACCTTCCTGCCTCTATTTCTGTGTGCCACCACACCTGGCTGCAGTCCTACTGATGGACACTACGACTGATTCCATTTCCTGAGTACTGTGAACAGTGAAGTAATAAAAACGGATATTCAGGTAGCCCTGTGGGAGCTGAGGTAGTGTTCTTCAGACAGAAACCAAAGTGGTACAGCTGGGCCATATGTGGGTTCTTTTTTGAAAAAGTTCCACAATGGCTATGCAAATTTACAATCCCAATAGCCATAGATGTTTTAAGAATATAAATTATGGGGGCTAGAGAGACAGTTCAGTGGTAAAGAAAACGTGTTACTCTTGCAGAGGACCTGAGTTTGCTTTTGAGCATCCCGGTTGGGCAGCTCACAGCTGCCTATGTATTTGAGTTTCAGGGCATCTAACACCTCTGGCCTCTATAGGCAGTATACTTAGGTATACACACATACTTCTACCCCCTATCAAATTGTGGCTGGAGAGGTGGCCTCACAGTTAAGAGCACTTGTTGCTCTTGCGGATGACCCAGGATTAGTTCCCAGCATCCACGTGATGGCTCACAACCATCTGTGACTCCACCAGGGATCTGATATTCTCTTCTGACCACCACAGGTACCAAGCATGTGGCACACACACACACAAGCAGACAAAATATTTACTCATAAAAATAAAACAAATCGACTTAAAAAACAATTTAAAAGACCATAAATTATAATGGCTACTGAGTTTTCCATTATATGGACAACTGCAATTTAACAAATGCTTTTCTCTTTTTGGTTTTTTTGAGACAGGGTTTCTCTTTGTAGCTCTGGCTGTCCTGGAACTCACTTTGTAGACCAGGCTGGTCTTGAACACACAGAGATCCACCCGCCTCTGCCTTACAAGTGCTCAGATTAAAGACATGCTCCACCACCGCCTGGCTTTTTTCTAAGTTCTTACTACTATAAGTAATGCTGTAATGAGTATCTCTGTTAACAAATTTTTGTACCTCTAATTAGTTCCACTCAATAAATTTCTAGAACTGAATCTGATTCTGGAACTGGAATGAACTCTTAATACGCATCACTAAGTTTTCTACCTCACATCAAAGTTCTTTCAAAATAAGCAGATTAGTGCTGGCTCTGACCACTCTGTGTGAGCCTCACTCACTTCTCAGTCCACCAGACACAGGGCTCCAAACCCCTTTCCTATCACAACACCCAACTTTCTATAGCTCAAGAAAGATATGAGTACAGACTACCCCTAGCAATTTTTCTAGATTTCTTTTACTTTTTTTCCCATATTTTTAAAAGAGGACACTTTGATTTCAAGCTGAACTCTGAGACCATCTTTTTAATAAAGATCAAAATTTAGAAGAATTTATCAGACCAAGGCTTAAATAAATCTAAACCTATACTTTTACTAATTTTATGACTTTAGCTGCTGAAAGGGGACAGTATTACTACTTACCATAAGATCTACTTTAGCATTGAATGAGACAACAATGTGAAGTCCTATTCGAACATATTTTGCATGATACAGTGACTATTTTTGTTTGTTTATTTGTTCTTCAGTGTAGTCCTGGCTGTCCTGGAACTCACTCTACAGACCAGGCTGGCATGAGAGCTGGGATTAAAGGCGTGTGGCATCATGCCCAGCTACAACAAACATTTAAAAATATAATTATAATGAAAATTTATTCATTAGTTTAGGGTTTTTCCCCTCAACCGAAGAATGGATAAAGAAAATGTGGTACATTTACACAATGGAGTACTACAATGCAGTAAAAAAAATAATGACATCTTGAAATTTGCAGGCAAATGGATGGATCGAGAAAAAAAAAAAAACCATACTGAGTGAGATAACTAAGACACAGAAAGACAAATATAATATGTACTCACTTATACATGGCTTTTAGATTTGGACATTAAAAAAAAAAAAGAAAAAGAAAAATCAGCCTACAGCCCACAACCCCAGAACCTAGGCAACAAAAAGAATCCTACCTAAGAGAGATATACATGGATCTACACAGGAGAAAAAGACAAAATCTCCTGAGTAAATTGGGAGAGTTGGAGTCATGGGAGAGGATAGAGAAGGAAAGGGGAGGAAGGGAGTGGAGCAGAGAGGAATGTGTATAGCTCAGTAAAAACAATAAAAACAGATAGATAGATAGATAGATAGATAGATAGATAGATAGATAGATAGATAGATAGATAGATAGATAGATAGATAAGACAGACAGACGGACAGGTAGAGGCAAAGAGAGATGGCTCAGTGGTTAAGAGTTCTGTGCTAATCAACCATGAGGACCCAAGTTTGCATTCCAGAGCCCATGTAACAATCTAGGCATGATTTCAGTATGTGCCTGATCTCAGGGATATGGTAAACAGGGATAGGGTTTCTCTGTGTAGCTCTAGCTGTCCTAGAACTCGTTCTGTTAACCAGGCTGGCCTTGAACACACAAAGATCCGCCTGCCTCTGCCTCCCAAATAAAGACGTGCACCATGACTGCCTGGCAGTGAGGTGTTTTATTAAACTGAATTTGGGGTAAAAGAATCTTTATTATTCAACAACAGATGGGATCAACAATTCAGTGTGTAAATAGAGCTTGGGCTTACTAACCATAAATTTCAAAGAGAATGAAGGGGAAGAAGTATGAAAATAATTACTGTACAACTGATAGCCTATAATGAGCCATCAGAGAAAACTTTAGCTTAGCCGGGCGGTGGTGGCGCATGCCTTTAATCCCAGCACTTGGGAGGCAGAGGCAGGCGGATCTCTGTGAGTTTGAGGCCAGCCTGGTCTACAAGAGCTAGTTCCAGGACAGGCTCCAAAGCTACAGAGAAACCCTGTCTCAAAAAACCGAAAGAAAGAAAGAAAGAAAGAAAGAAAGAAAGAAAGAAAGAAAGAAAGAAAGAAAGAAAGAAAGAAAGAAAGAAAGAAAGAAAGAAAGAAAGAAAGAGAAAACTTTAGCTTAATATATGCAGTAACAAATAACCACAGGCCTGGAGAGGTAGCTTGGCAGTTAAGAGCACTGACTGCTCTTCCAGAGGTCCTGAGTTCACTTCCCAGCACCTGCAGGTAGGCTCACAACCATCTGTACCTGAAGCGCCATGGAGTCTTCCGCCCTCTTCTGGTACGCAGATGTACATGATGACAATACACCCACAGACGTAAAAACATAAATAAATAGGTCTTTTCAAATCATTGTTTTTATAAAGGAAAGAAATAACCACACACATCTGGTGGTATATACCAGGGAAATCTGCAGCAAGAGGATCACCGAGCTTAAGGAGATATAGAGAGACCTTGTTATGGATTATTACCATCTAGGAGCTATATATAATATAGTGATACATACCTATATTTTCAAGCACTATCAAAAAAACCAAAAAAAAAAAAAAAAGAAAAAAGAAAAGAAAAAAGAATTAGAGGCTATAGAACACTGTCTCGAAAACCAAGAGAAAATAAAACAGGCTGTGGACTGAGGTAGAGTGCCTGTGTAGGATGAAAAAGGTTACTGACAGATCTCCAGCACGCAAAACAAAAAGCACACAAATACCAGCAATTCTTTTTAGCATTTACCAAGGAGCCAGAGAATGCTAAGAAGCCTAAAAGTTAGACAGCTGTCAGTAACACAAGACACTGGCCAAATGAGCCAGCAGAATTAGGAGCAGAGAAACTAAAAGCAAGCACACTAAAATGCTCAGCATCTATGGAATAACTTCTCTAGACAATTTAAAAAGAATAAAAACAAGAACAAAAAAAACTCATCTTGTTTAAATGAAGTCTCAAAGACATTGTTTTTTTTACTAAAAATTCTTTTTAGATTTATTTATGTATATGAATATTTTGGCTGCATATATGTCCATCTACACGCATGCCTGGTACCTCAGGAGGTTAGAAGAGGGTAACTGAATTCTCTAAAACTGGAGTCACAGAAAGCTGGGAACAGTCACTACTGGAAACTGAACCTGGGTCTTTGGCGAGAGCAATAAGTACTCTTAACGACTGGGCCATCTGTCTAGCCTCCCAAAACGTAACTTTTAACATATTAAGTTAAATTAATACTAAATTTTAAAACTGGGGCCAGAACAGAGGAACAATAATGCATACTGTAAATCTATCAATTTATACATACAGTGTAGAAAATTTGCCACAGATATTATTAAATGCTCAACCTCAAATTAACTTCCAGTAAATAATTTTGATTTACAGTTTATATCCAAGATAAATAAAACTAAAAAAAAAAAACAATTCCCTCAGCACATGGCTTCAAATGCCATCCATTCTAAAAGCACTTTTGGTTCATCAGAACATTTGACCAATTTGGGGAAGGAGAAGTAGGGGAAGGGAAGAGAGAAACTAGCCAAAACAAAAAACAGAAAATAACAATGATAAAACAAAAACACGAGACATATTCTAACTGAATATTTAGACTACATGGTTTTAGCAGAAATCAGTCACCTCAAAATATATTTACCACATTTACCTTAGCATAGTACTATGTCCTATGTAAGTAAGGCAAATCAAGGATGATCCCTCAGTTTCCCAATGATCCCAAACTTCTAGCTGGGCGTGATGGCACACACCTGTAATCCCAGCAGTCAAGAAGCTGAAATTGGAGTACTGAAATTTCCAAGCTAGCATTTGCTACACAGCAACTTCAAGGCCAGCCTGAACAATGTAGCAAGACTCTGTTTCAATAAGCTAAAGTTTGGGGAGCATAGCTTAGACTCAGAGATCTTAGCATAACAAGAATTTGAGCACAAACCTCAGCATTTGGGTGGAAGGGAGTAGAGGGGGCCAAGTTTCAGAGACCTTGGAAATAGGCAAGTTTTGGTGAGTAACCAAATAATTGTGGAAAGCTGTAAGCACAACTTCTACCACACACTTAACGAGCGAGCACCTATAAAGGACAACGTTTCTTCCTCTTTCCTCGTCAGCCTTGCTTGCTTTCTGAGGAGGGACACGTTTCTGAATGATGAGACACTCTTCTAAGAACTGCTCACAACAGCCATCTTACCAAAAGGAGGTAGTCCGTATGTTTGGGTTGCCTGAGGGTAGACAGCGTAGGGTTGAGATTGCTGCAGTGTCTGGTACTGCGTCTGCCCAGGGTAAGCGGTTTCCGAAGCAGGAACTGAGAGGATATGTGCATAAGGTCTAGGTAAATAGAGAAAATGAAAAGTTCCATTTGTGGCTCATTTCAGCTAATGAAAATGGACAAAACAGCCAATATCACTAAGACAAAGAATCCAGGAATGAGATTAATTTTCCATGGCAAAATAACTCTTATGATCAGAAAACACAAGTCTGTCCATTACTCTTTCCAAGGAATAATTTAATGAAAAATTAAATAGTTCAAACATCTTCCCAAATTATAGCTATTACTCTACAGACAACTGTGTTTCATGCAAGGCCCTAAATGAGATACTTATTTAACCTCTTAAATGAGGATTACTTATTTACACCTGTGTTTGAATAATAACTAAAATCTGGGCTGGTGACATAGTTGGTGGAGCATTTGATTCTTTTTTCCTTTTTTTTTTTTTTTTTGATTTTTCAAGACAGGGTTTCTCTGTGGCTTTTGGAGCCTGTCCTGGAACTAGCTCTGTAGACCAGGCTGGTGGTCTCGAACTCACAGAGATCTGCCTGCCCGTCTCCTGAGTGCGGGGAATAAAGGCATGCGTACACTACCACACCACATAACCTGGGTATTGTGGAGAAAGTCTATATAATTCCAGGACTTGCGAGGTGGAGGCAGGAGGATCAGGAGATTAAAGTCATCCTTTACTACAGAAAGAATTTAGTCATCCTTGACTATGTAGTGAGTTTGAGGTCAGCCTGGGTCTCTTAAGATCCTTTCTCAGAGCTTTTAATCCCAGCACTCACGAGGCAGAGGGCAGGGAGATCTCTGTGAGTGTGAGGCCAGCCTGGTTTACAAGAGCTAGTAGTCCCAAAGCCGGGCAGTGGTGGATAGGCTCGGCTCCAAAGCTACAGAGAAACCTTGTCTTGGCAAAAGAAAGAAGAAAAACAGAAAAGAAAAAAAAAAGAGATCCTTTCTCAGAACTAAACAAAAGTAACACTTTAGAACAAAGCAAGAATGAACAGAACAGAACTAGCACCTGGCTTTCTCTTCATCCAAGCACTGGGCCAACTGCAGTTCTCAGACAAGGAAGGTGAGGCTGATGGAGCAAGGAAAAGCAACCAAATCCAAAAACAGGGAGTGGAGGTGTGTTCCAGTACCGTGTTTGCTCATTTGTGAACAGGAGCCAGCTCCTTTAACAGATCCCAGAAGTCACTTTAAGCTTCAGCACAATGTCCCTAGTTGGTGCCAGTCACACCAGGGACAGCTAGGGAATCAAATTCACCAGTAAAACCCCTGAGACTTTAGCCTGGCTTTCAGACTTGACAGTTTATCCATTCTATTATACTCTATATAAACTCTACTTACCTTATTTGGTATATGTTGTAAGAAAAAGTGCTATCACATACCATCATAAAAGTTTTAATAAATATGGGGTAGGAGGGTTATGCCTTAACAAGGGAAAAGAAGACAACCTCTCCTCCCAAAAAAAATCACCTTTGGGGGAAGCAGATAATAAACAAAGACTAGAGCAATCAGGGTTCCCTGCTCTTTGGGCTGACAAGGGAGGGGGACTTGATTGGGGGAGGGGGAGGGAAAGGGGAGGTGGTGGTGGGGAAGAGACAGAAATCTTTAATAAATAAATAAATAAAAAATAAACAAAGACTAGAAAGAAGCAGCACATGAGCCAAGCAGGTACGCTGTACACAAACGAGAGACACACAGAAAGGAGAGCAAGGACTTCCTATCTAAGCGGGAGCCTTATACTAATCTTAAGGGGGTGCATTCAGAAAGGAAAGGAGCACGGCCCCAGTACCAGTCTAGAGTTCAGACAAATACAAAACAGGAAGGCCCGTGCTCGCCGAATGAAGAATGGCAAGAGCAGAGCTGGTTTTCTGCTTTGTTCTCTTTTGTTTTTTAAATAAAGATTAATGTCACATTGCTTTCTAAAATGGATTAAAAGGGCATAAAAATGGAATGAAGGTCAAGTTAAACGAGGACTTGAATGCAATGGTCCCGTAAGTGGTGAGGAGGTGAGAATGAAGGGAAAGGAAGACCCAAATAAAGAACCTGAATGTAGCAGCTATGCACACATCAGGGCTGACTGTGGTGTGTGCATTACACTCATGTTTCAACAGTCTTGGAGACTTGCATCAGCCTGGGAAGCAGATTAGACAAGAGTTGCCACTCAAGTCACATGAGAATGCTTTGAAATAGCAGTGTCTGAAAACAGTCGATTTCCAGGTATTGTAAAGCCCATAGTCTCTTCTCCCATATCTTTAAGGATAACACCACCAGGACAGTCAGGATAGCTCAGAAACGATACATGATCTCACTTGTTAGTCTTCCAGACTATAATACGGCACAACTTGGATACCAGAAAGCTTGCTGAGTTGACCTGTTTCACATTTAGTATCTAATCTAGGTGTGCGCAATCTGGCCTGCAGGCTGAATTCATCCCAGGCTAGCTATGCACGAGACCTCGTCCATTTGCAGAATGCCTATGGCATGCTAAAGTCTCCCTGTGATGTTTCAAGACAGTGTCAGCCATGCCGCAGAAGAAAACACATTAATATTAACATCAGAATATGGAAAATTTTAATTAGTTCATTTTTTTAACTAAAGGTTTAAGTAAATGGTACAATAAGGAAAAATGACAGTTTCCTTCTTGTAACAGCCTCACCTTTGTTACCAATTTCTTCATGAATCGTGCAGTTGCTCACAAAACCAACAAGAACATGCTGGCTTAGCAGCTGTCTGAGTCTTTCTATGGGTAGGTTCATTCTTCATTAATACACAACTACAACTTGATACATATTGTTCTGCACCCTACCCACCTTAAAGATGACTAACCTGGTTGGTCTTAAACACTGACCGTATGCTGTGAAGGCCTAAAATGTACCTCTCTGTAACTTTAACCCATAACATTTGTCTCATTTCAAGCTCAACTGTCTGTAGTTGCCAATCTGGAGCCACCTTAAGCTGCTTTTCCTGCTCCGTATGTCAATGTACAGAAAGGAAATGGTCAGCTCGCTAACATGCTTTCTGATCAGTCTTCTATTCCAGCAACCATCTGGTTTTTAAAAGGATGACAGATTTTATTTAGATGTGATAAAAACTGGAGTAAGGACATAAAACAAGGGAGGTGAAAATAGTTAAATATTAAATTTTGCAATGAACTTAGAGAAAAGTTTGGAAATAATTATTCAACTTACTTTGCAGAATACATTTGTGAGGTATAATCATTGGATGAGCGAGGGATGTAATCGGTGCATGTCATAACTGAAAGAAAGATATTATCAGGTAAAAACAAGTTAGAACATTTTAAAAATCAAGTGGAAAACATCTTACTGTATAGTCCTTCAAAGTGAGTAACAGAGACTGGATGCCAAAAAGGTCCAAAGACTATGTAGCAGAAAACACCTCATTTCTGTTTACAGACCTGCCTACAGAGTTTAAGAGGCAGTAAAAGAAGCAAGATAGGATGGAGGTGGATAGATAGACACAGAAAAGATCTGAAGATAACCCATCTAATCCCCACTTTCCCATCACGAAACTGTCTATGAAGCAAATTTCCCTAGGCTCTCAGCCATGCTCGTTGACAGACTTCGAAAGCCATACCCATATCTAAGAAATCAAATGATGCTTCTTCTTTGTCATCTTTACACTCTTGATGCTTACACCAGGGCATAATCTGTTACTATACAATAGGGGATTTAAAAGGTAGCCTATTGTCGCAGAGGGCAGTAACAACAGTGAGGATGAACCAGAGGGAAGGTGTAACTAACACATCACTTGAATCAGCTCGACTATGGAATAAGGAAGACAGGGAAGCGCAAGGTGACGTCCAGGTTTGTCATTTGAACAGATAGTGGGACAGTACAACTTCCTAAAAAGGGGATGTTTGGGAGAGAAGAAATTAGTCTGGGAAAAAAAATGTGGGATTTGGCTGGGCATGATGGTCCATGCTTTTAATCCCAGAACTAAGGAGGCAGAGACAAGTGCATCTCTGTGAGTTCAAGGACAGCCTGGTCTACTTCTAATGAGTTCCAGGCCAGCCAGGACTAGTTAATTGGAGTTTGTTAACAACGTATGACATTTAAAGTAATGTGATGGATGGGAGGATCCCCAATGAGGACGGTAGCCTAGAACCCAAACCTGAGGCCTCCTAACATGAAACAGCTAGAAAAGAAGGGTTCATCGGGGACAAAACGTGAGGAAGCATTGCTGAGAGAGAGACTGGGAGGAGAAATGTCCACTAGAACTGGCACCAAGACAGCAACCGAGGGACTCGCCAAGCAGTTTCATGGGAAGAGAGACAACAGAAGCTAAGTCAACCGGCTGAAGAGTGGATGGGTGCGGGGGAAGCAAGCAAAGGCAGTTTCTTTCAGAGGTTCTGATATGTCAGGAAACACAAAAAAAATCTGTAGCTCACAAAAGATGCAAAGAGTTTGTGTTGCCTTCTAAAGACGGCAGACACCAGAGCACACCTTTTTATGGCCAGAAGAGTTAGGAGAAAGAATGTGGCGGTGCAGAAGTGGAGGGGAGAGGAGCATCACAGAGTCCTGGGGAAGCTAGAGGGGAGAGGATGCAAAGACCAGGACTTAGATTTGACGAGAGCAAGAACACTCTTCTGAAACAAGACAGCATCACAAACAGATAGGGTAGTGACTAAGGAACTCCTCGTGTGGGGCTTTTATTTGAGAAGAGCTAAGCCATGAGGGAAGTGAGAGTGAATCTTGATGTTCTGAGAGAAGAGGTGGTGTAATTAAAATGAAAGGCTCAGCAGAGAAATGAAGGCTGAGTAATCACCCGAGGCCTGTGGTTATGACGACAGTAATTCCAGCCAACAATGCTTAGCTATTTGTACACACTTACACAGAAGAGGGAGAGGTGAGTTGCATTAGAGTGAGGGTTTAGGAGGAACATTTGATTGATAGGTAGGATTACTTGGCTTTATGTTGTTTTTGCTTAAATCCTCTTTTAGGATCAGCTAGGCATTAGCTCACAAGTATTTTAAATTTTAATAAAATGCTACTACTTTTATAAATTCAACCTCCAAGCAAAAAAAAAAAAAGTCACTGAGTATGACTCCTTGGATGAGCAGATTCCTTGAGATTTGTCCTCAGCTGGTATGTCAATGATGCTTATAGGAGTACATGTATGAACATGGTGAGAAGAGCCTTCTAAACATTCTGGACAAC
Source organism: Alexandromys fortis (assembly GCF_014885135.2). Lineage (NCBI taxonomy): Eukaryota > Metazoa > Chordata > Mammalia > Rodentia > Cricetidae > Alexandromys > Alexandromys fortis. Next base: position 9,086,201 of record NW_026067894.1, read on the forward strand.
CCAGACACTCAGTAAAACCCCATTTTACAAGAAGAACACCCCTCGGTTACAGGAATACCACATCCACTGTGCATATCACATGGTACTTACTTTCCTCTGACATGTTAAGATTTGACGCAAGGCTGGATGTCTCAGGCTTCTGATCACTGACATCCGGGTTGTTTACTTGACTAGGAGAACCAAAACAAACATATTAGCCCCTGAATGAGGTGCTGCAAGGCTGAAAAGGATAAGCTCAAACCCATCTCCTCCTAGGCTATTCCAGTAAGAAGTAAATCTAGATGATCTCCCTAGTCTTGGTTTTTAGCAACTAAGCTAAAAGCAAGAGGGTCAGGGCCAGTACCTTCCATATCTGACTGTTCTTTTTCATATCCCTGGACCACTTGAAATTTACATCACTTTGAAGCCCATTAAGTCACAAACAAGTCCAATATTTTTCTCTAAGATCATTTGTTAAAGTAACCCTGAATATCTAACACAGTGCTGTTACTTTAAAAACATTATATACATTGTATCTAGGTGGACTGTAATGTTAATATATTGGTGTGTTTATACTATGAAATAGCAAACCAAGCTAGTTAACAAACACCACCTCACATGCTTATACTTTGTGATGAAAACATTCGAAATGTATACTTTCTTCCCACACCATTCTGTGTATGTTACTCTGGTTAGAAATACAACAAAGTAGGGAGATTCTAATTAGAGAGAGTGGTCACCATCAGCTACAAATCTTAATTTGAAGAAGTTTTTAAAGATTAAATATGTTTGTTCCCAAGGAGGAGTTCTGAGCCTTAAAACTTGTTATCTTTTATTAAGAAAAATTAAGTGTGTTGTAGTAAACCCATAATCCCAGCACTAGGGATTAAAGCAGAAAGATTAGGAGTTCAAGGCCATCTCCTAACACGTGAGCCACAAGAGTCCCCAAGACAAAGAGACAAAGTTAATACCAACAAAGTTAATACCCAGGACACTAGCTCAATCTGTCTATCTGTTTGTCAGTCTGTCTACTATCTGTCTACTATCTGTAGCATCAGTGACTAAACCCAGGTCCTCAAATGTGTTAAGCAAGCACTATAGCTTTTTATTAATTAACCTTAAGAAAGCTAAGAGAAATTCTAATAGGTAAAGTCATATAAATGAGGAGGATTAAAGTCATTACATTAGAAACTACAATGTTACAAAAATGCCACCAAAATTCTGGAAAGGAGATGACTCCAAGTTGAGTCCCTGATAACATTTTCCTCCTCTGCTTTCCCTGTAAGTCCCCAGTTTCCATCACTTCCTACTACAGCAGCACAGTGGTTAGAGTACAGCTTCTAACTTCATGTGCTGACTCACTCCTAACTCTAGCACTTGGGCTGCTGAGCCAAGGGTTTGTGGTGAGTGAGGCCAGTTAAAGCAAGTCTGCACAACAGAGTGAGACCTATCAGAAAACTAGCTAACTTTATTACCACGTGTAAGCTCCAGAGCTTGAATGCCGAGTTCATGATCTACTTCTCCAGTAACAACTAGCTGTGTAGTTTGGACAAGTCACCAAATTCTCTAGGCTTTGCTTTACTTGTCAGTAAGGATACAAACAGAACCCACCTCTCTGGGTTATAAGGACAATGGCAGTACAAAAAAGTAGCTAAGTCCAGACATAATATGAGCACTAACCGTGCTGTTCTATTTCTTGGTTGCAGTTCATGCACCCTTCCCACATTTGTGCCTGAGAGAAACCCGCTTTACTCTTTCTCCCCTGGGGACCGGTAAAGGCTACAGTGCCAGAGGCTCGATATCTGAGGATATGCCTGAGCGGAGGTAAAAGTAGTTCCTACACAGCAACGTTTAAAGCTCTCATATGACCTCTGAAGCTAACCATATCCAAATTTATATATGGATAATATATATATTTGGATATGTATATATATATATCCAAATATAAGGAAATTTTCTTCTGGTATATTTTGAATGTTAAATTAACTTTCCTCAGATTTATTCATTCATTCACTCATTCATTCACTCATTCATTCATTCATTCATTCATTCATTCATTCATTCATTCATTCATTCATTCAGAGGCAGGATCTCATTATGTATCCCTGGCTGGCCTGAAACTCGATATAATGACTAGACTAGACTCAAACTTAGATATCAACCTGCCTTTGCCTCCCAAGTGCTGGGTTTAGAGGTGTACACCACCATGCCTACATTTAGTTGAGAAAAAACAAAAACAAAAAACTTTCTTTTAATGTATATGAAAGTTTTGCCAGCATGCATGTATGTGGACTATGTGTGTGCCTGGTACCTATGGAGCCATAAGAGGGCATTGGAGCCTTTGGAACCGGAGTAATAAAGTCACCATACTGGTGCTAAGGACAAAATCCTGTTCCTCTGCAAGAGCGGCAGATGGCTTAGCTGTCTTCTCAACCTGGAAATTTAATTTTTAAAACTAAATCTCAAGCAAAGTTCAATTTTATCTCTGCTCAAATGATTATACTTTTGGAACAGAAATGCACTCCCCAAGTTATAACTATGGAAATTAAATGGAAAAGGAAATAAATGGCATGAACTAGTTATATTGGTACAAACCAACATGCTAAATCATAATGCCCTGAGTTTTACATAAAAGCTAAGGACTTCTGAGTCTCACCTCAAAACCTTAAATAGAATTCATACAGGAAGAACACGAAAGTGACCAGAATTTCACACTTCCACTGCAACGATAGTTTCTTTTCTGTTTAATTGAATAACTCTGAGTTACAAAGTTATATTTACTGCTGAATATTATTTTTAAGACCTGAATCTTAAAAGTGGTATGTCCTCATACACACTGGGCACACCAGTTTTAAAAGGTCTCTGATTCTAGTATAATTCTATAGAATTTTATTATAGCAAAATCCCCTACATATTAAAGTGAACGTGCACAGATTAGAAACACACTATCAAGATAGTGAATTAACTCTAGCACTTTGTTAAATGTTTAAAATTGTCCCTAGAGAAACTTCGTACTGCCTGACACATTACTTTTAGAACATATGAATGTAAAATTTTGCTTAACAAAAAAGCTGCTTAAAAAATAAAAATGATTGTCAGGTGTGATGGCACACACCTTTAATCCCAGCTCTCAGAAGGAAGAGGCAGGCAGATCTCTGTGAGTTTGAGGCCAGCCTGTCTACAGTGCAAGTTCCAGGACAACCACGGCTACAATGAGAAACCTGTCTTGAAAAACCAAATAAATAAATAAAATGAGAAAAAAAAAGTCAAACATAAACTAAACAGCTCAAATATATTCTCATTCAACAAAACTCTTGTCAATTATCAATAACTGACAGGAAAAGAAGGAAAAAATAGAAGTATTACTCATTTTTAAAAGGAAGAAAATTAAGTAGGGGGTGGTGGCCCACATCTTTAATCCCAGCACTCAGGAGGCAGAAGCAGATGAATCTGAATTCAAGGCCAGGCTGGGCTACAGAGTGAGTTCCAGGACAGACAAATATACACATGCTATGGAGAGGCACTTTGAAGACATTATTACAAAGCTACAAAAAGACTATATGCATTATCTTATAGTCCTTTAAGTTTTTAGAATAGTCAATCCCACAAACTTATCTCACAATAACAGAAAGTGGAATGGAAGATGCTAGGGCCAAGCAGATTGGGGCAAAGGGAAGCTTTGTTTAACAGGTATGAAGTCTAAACGTGGGAACAAAAATTACAGAGATGGCTGGTGTCAGTGGTCAAGACAAGTTCATGTACACAGCGATACTAACTCATACTTTTAAAAATGCTTTTAGGGCTGTGGGATGTAGCTCAGTGACAGAGCTTTTCCTAGCACACAAAAGGCCCTGGATTCAATCCCTAGTGTGAGGGATGGAGGGGAATGTCTACAGCTGGGCATGGTGGCTTAAGTCTTTAAATCTCAGTACTTAGGAAGCTAAGGGTCACACGTTAAAGGCCTACACAATATGACTTTGTCAAAGAAAGAGGGGTAAATGTAAATTTTATGCTAAGGATATTTAGGCATAGATTTAAAACTTTCCAAAGGAAAAAGAACTACATGAAAAAACAGAGTTGGCAGTAGCACAGCAGAAGAACTGACTTCCCAGGCAAAGGAAGCAGAAAGTATTCACAATAGATCTGCTGAGAAGCAAGATGCTATTTTTTTTTTTAATGTCTCTAGTTTGTCCTTCAATTAGGTAGCAAATTCCCCAGCTGAGTGAATGAAAATTGTGGGAAGGAAAGAGAAAGGGAGAAGACAGGAGGCAGAGATGAAAGGGAGAACTCCTAAGATGATTTTCGGCACTGGGAAATCAGCTGCACGGAGAAGACTGTGTGTCTATTTGAGACATAACCATGAACAGAAACTAAGATGAGTCAGCATAGTTTTGGGCTGTTCTATTACAGTGTTACGGTGACAGGGAATAGATGAGTGATCTGGGTTTAAGCAAAGTTCTGGTATTACTGGTGTGCAGATCAGGAATATGACAGATTAGGTGGACAGTTGGGTTCAAGCAAGGATGTAATTTTGCTTGGGAAGTATAACATAGGAAGAGTGGAGAAAGCTAACATTTTCAAGGGACAGGCAACTGTAGTAGATTGTTTTTAACAGAATTTTTTAAAAATTAAACTTTATGGGCTGGAGAGATGGCTCAGTGGTTAAGAGCATTGCCTGCTCTTCCAAAGGTCCTGAGTTCAATTCCCAGCAACCACATGGTGGCTCACAACCATCTGTAATAAGGTCTGTTGCCCTCTTCTGGTCTGCAGACATACACACAGACAGAATATTGTATACATAATAAATAAATAAATATTTTAAAAAATTAAACTTTATTTTATGTACACTGGTGTGAAGGTGTCAGATCTCCTGAAATTGGAGTTACAGACAGTTGTGAGCTGCCATGTGGATGCTGGGAATTGAACCCATGTCCTCTGGAAGTGCACCCAGTGCTCCTAACCCCTGAGTCATTTCATTTCTCTGGCAACGCTCCTCCCCTTTTTTTCCTTTGGCTTTTTTCTAGACAGGGTTTCTCTGTGTAGTCTTAGCTGTCCTGGAACTTGCTCTGTAGACTAGGCTAGCCTCAAACTTAGAGATCTGCCTGCTTCTGCCTCCCAAGTGCTGGGATCAAAGGCATGAGCCACCACACCCTACAGAAGTAGATATCAGAACTTAACTAGCATAAGAAAGAAACTGAAGCCTGTTTTGAGAGAAAGGCAAGTGAGTAATAAAGAAAATTTAGAAATGTAAAGTGTAAGAATGAGATCCATGGCAGTTGTAGGGTAAAGATCTGGGTGACCTATGTGGTGGTAAAAACAGCGTTCTTGAAATCCATGTGCTGGAAATGCTGCAGACACCAGCTCAGATGATGAGTGGACAACCAACAGGAGGTAACGCTCTGGAAAAATGACAACCGTGACGGCACTGTAGGCAGAACATGAGATGCTAAGAAGACACCTCCTTTCTACAGAAGTGGAACCAATGTCTAGGGTATTACATACTCAATTGATAATTAATGCAAAATTCTTTGTATTTCCTTTATTTTGGTCTCTCCTTCTTTATACTGTACATTTGCCTGAAGAATATATCATTTTTCATTTATGAGTTTCTCCACAAAAGCTTGATATATATAAAATGAACTCAGTACATACTGTTTAATAAGTAATGAAGGCCTAACTACAAAAATTTAGATAAGTGCTAGAGGATAGCTATTTCGGAAAAGTAGTTTTTTGCCGAGACCGGGTCTTGCTATGCTGTCCAAACGAGTATCTAGTTTGGGTGTTTTATGAATCCTATTTTGGAGAGAATATTTAATTGAAAGCAAATAATTTCACAATGAAAGGTGACAGTGAAAACACAAAGCAGGCCCTATGCTAATTGGCACAGAGTAAAAAGTAAGACAGGTTATTTCAAAGAAGCCCAATTTTATAAATACCTTAAAGTTTGTTCTCCTGGCTCCTGCATCTTGGCTTTCTTCACCTGTAAACATCAGCATACACAGAAATCAGTGCAGTAATTTGATCTGAAACCCTAGCTGTTCAAACACACAAATGTCTCTCTGCATCACAGGAGCTGGCTCCAGGAACCCTCACTGATACCAAAATCTGTAGATGTCCATGGCAGTTATATTACAAGCATAGTTCTCATGGACTTTACACTATACTTATGCTATCTAATACAGTGTAAATACTGTGTGGATAGTTGTACTGTATTACTTAGGAAATGAGAATGTTTACATAATAAGTGTACTAAAAAAATAGTTTCACACATTGTGTTTACCTTTATTTACCCTTGGTTTAGTTCACAAATATGGACAACTGGTAGGGAAAGTTGACTATATATCAACCAATATTTGCTTCATTTTGTTTTGATTAGACCTAGAATAAATGTTATTATGCGAATATGTGAAGCTCTTACACAATAGTAATTACCTACAATAAGCCAACCAAGAGGCTAAAGAACCCCAGGATGAAATGCAGACTCTGACAAAACACATACAAAAAAATATTCTATCATTTTTAATTCAATTGAGAACCCCAGTGTGATGGTTCATACCTTTAGTCTTAGCACTGTGGAGGGACAGAGGCAAGTGGATGTGAGTTCAAAGTCAGCTTGGTCTACAGAGTGAGTTTCAGGCCAGTCAGGGCTATAAACAGCCTGTCTTTTTAAAAAAATAAATAACAATAGAAGCTGAAACCTGATAAATTGAATTCAGTAGTTACAGAGGAACATGTATCTGGGAGTGGGGAAGGGGAACTGATATGAACAAAAAGTCATAAAAAGGGTTCAATGATAATAAAGAACATGAAATTCAAACACTCAGAATTCACTGCACTAGGAGTAGCCCAGGAGGAGCCAAGAACATAGTGAAGCGTCAGTGAACAGTAGTCTGCTCACACAGGTCCATCCTTAGAAATCAGCCCAGGGAGCTCTGAGCCTACCCTGAGAATAACGAGCCTTCAAGCACCTGCAAGATACTAGAATCTGCACTGAATCTTAAGAGACCGCCTGAGAAAACAGAGAAAATGGAAAGGAAGGAAACAACATCAAATGTAGAAAACATAGGAGACTACACAAATGGAAAGGAGTGTCCTAAAAATAAATTTCAGAATAAACTAAAGGCCACAACTGGACTGTGCCTGTTTAGGACAACTCCCTATACTGCCCACTCCATTATAACGTGTATACACAATATACACTTATTCCTATGTTTTTTTTTACCTACTGAAAATCTGGTAACAAATGAAGGAGACTGATTCCATCTATTTATAGTGTCCCTTAAACACATGGGGACATATAGCCACCATTCTTTTTTTTTTCCTGGTTTTTCGAGACAGGATTTCTCTGTTTAACAGTACTGGCTGTCCTGGAACTCACTTTGTAGACCAGGCTAACCTCAAACTCAGAGATCTGCCTGCTTCTGCCTCCCGAGTGCTGAGATTAAAGGCGTGCACCACCACTGCTTTTTTTTTTTTTTGGTGGGGGAGAGCAAACCAACATTCTTTAGTCACAGTGTGACATGGTAAAAACAGAAAATAAAATGGTAGAGCCGCTTATTTTTTGGAAAAAAGGCACATCTAGAAAATACTACTACCAGGCCACACTTAGCTAACAGTGAGGAGAAATCATCAGATTACAAACAGCTTTGGGTGCTATCATGTGCAGCCTTACAGGATGCAGCAGTCCTGTCTTCAGATGAAGGACCCTCTCGCTGATAATGTCAGACTCTACTTGAAGAGCAGAAAACAAAGAGTAACGAAACAACAGGAAATACCCAAGGCTAGCCTGGAGATAAAGTGCTCACTTAGCGCCAACAGGACTCTCATTCAACATTTAGTACTGCAGACAAGAGAAATAAGAGCAAAACAAGTAATAGACAACCATCACGACTCCCACAAAAAGAAAAAGAAGGGGGGCGCTCACTGCAATTTACAGAGTGAGCAGTGCTGAAGAAATAATGTCATTATTCTGGGATACTTAGAAGACTTTTTCTGTTTTTTAGTATCATAAAGTCACTTGAGCCATTCATATCCTAAAACTTGGAACTGTCAATATTACTACCAAATGTCATATTCTTTTCTAAGGTCCGTTCAGTTTTAGGATGCTGTTACTGAATCGACATTAATCAGCACAGTATGTAGTTTCTGACCCCTTTTCCTTCATGCCTCCCTGCCATCACTCTCAAGAAAACAGTAACAAGGCGTTGGCAGCACGCTTCTTTGCAGCTGTTTCAAACATGTCACTCATTCACTGGTTTTTGTTATGTTTTTCCCAGAGATAAACATTGGTCAGACAGTTGTGTTTCTAAGTCTGGGGTACACTGAACAGCTGCTTATAGTACCACATGACTGCGCTCCCAGCACTCAGACTTGCCTGCAGTTCAAGGACAGCCTGGACCACAAACAGATTTTGTCTCAAAGAAACAAAGTGGGCTTATGAGGAAAAACTTCAGAGTCAGGAAGATCAGAATTCATTTAAAATATCATAAGATGGGTATGGTGGTGCATTCCCTAAGATCTCAGCACCCCAGAGGCTTGAGGCAGTGGGCTCATGAGTTATAGGCCAGTTTGGGCTATACAGAGAAGTCAAGACCAGTCTGGGCTTCTTAGAGACACTGCCTTCAAAACCAAAAGAACAACCAATTCAGAGAGGCTGTCCTTTAGTCTATAGACTACTCCCCCTCACGGAAAAGAGTGAAATACAGGATGGAGTCAGTCATCTTAGTGGTCTGTGGCAGAGCCACTTGTTCTATCAAAGGGATCTCTACTACAACCTGCCCCACAGCTCTTCTCCTGAAAATCACGTACTCTTCCTCTGTTCTTTGTTTGTTTTTTTTGTTTTTTGTTTTGTTTGGTTTGGTTTGGTTTGGTTTTTTGAGACAGGGTTTCTCTGTAGCTTTGGAGCCTGTCCTGGAACTAGCTCTTGTAGACCAGGCTGTCCTCGAACTCACAGAGATCCGCCTGCCTCTGCCTCCTGAGTGCTGGGATTAAAGGTATGCAGAACAGCCAAGGATACACAGAGAAACCCTGTCTCAACCAAGAAAAGAAAGGAAGAAAGGAAGGGAAGGAGGGAAAAAGGGAGAGAGACTTTCCATAACAATAACCATAGGACAGGAATTCTGGCTTTAAAGTGCTTCAGTTTCTTCCCTTCCACTAACAATTTGCTTTGCATACATGTTCTAGAAACTGAACAGAATGACAAGGGAGGGAAGCAGAGTAGAAGCTATGTCAGTCTCACAGTTCTTATTACTTTAATTATGTAGGGAGTAACTAAGGATTCTATTTCAACAGTCTGTCAACATTCATGTAAGTCTTTCTGAATTTATGAGTAGACTTTTCTCTTACTACATTAACACTCAATGATACAATTTTCCTTGGTACATTTAATGTCTATAACTCAGTTGTTTGTGTCAACAGTGCACATCCTATATATACTGCTCACGATGATTTTAACCCTATTATACCCCTGGTTAGTAATAACTCACCAAGAGCAGGGATCACATTTAAAAATTACAGTATTTCTATTAATTACTTATGTCTCCCTAACTTTTACAGTTACTTTAACTGAGAGGGCTAAAACAATGGCAGAGTAACCGTAAGTGTGCAACTCTCAATACACAAAGAAAGGGCAACACTCACTACTGAGTGTGCAGCACAGATTTCCCAGCAGTAAGTTAGCCCAGTTTAATTTTAAAAACATGCAACATGCCGGGTAAGGCGGTGCACATCTGTGATCCTGATCTGGGAAGTTGGGGTAAGAGGATCACATGTTTGAGACTGCCAGAGACTGCATATAGCAAGTCCATCTCAAAAGCAAAACAAAGAACATACAACATTGCTTTCTCCGAGGGAAATCACTAAGGATCCTGTTCTTCATTCTTATTCTCTAATTTGGATTCTGTAAGTATAACTGAATACTACTCAAAACCTCTTCAGCTTAGCTGTTCTACAATCAACTTGAACTTGAAGGGAACACTCACCGGTTGCTCTGGTAGGTCTTGCTCTTCTTCCATGAGGACCACTATCTCTTTACACACTTAATGTGACTGGATTGCAGGTCTCCCGCAGTCTTCACAAACTGTAAAAAGAGAGGAATGCAAAGCTTTATATATTCATAAAGTATTATCATCAAGGCCATCAGAGAATAACTTTTTAATACTTTGCTACTCAAGCTTTCTACGTTAGTTCCAATCTCAAAATCTCAAACTTGCACGTGGCTTCTCAAAACTGACATGCTGTTCCAAGTCACGAGAGCTGTGCGCAATAACTTCTGTAAAGCTCTGCAAAAGCCGACACGTGGAGCCACTTCCACGGTTACTATAGTGCCTAATGCCTTAAACACTTTACAATGACAGCCATGTGCAGATAATAAAACAATTTTTTTAAGGATTAGGGTTACGTTTAAAATGATAGAGACTGGCCTAGAAGGTCAGTAAGTTAAGATAACATCTAACCTGCTTTAATGTGGAACATTTACATAACTGTTAACACAGACACACAGAATCGCTTTAAATAGGACAAACTGGAAAATCAATTAAATACATCACAATCAACTATCTGTCTATATGTAATCAATTTAAATGAAAATGTAATGCTTCTGGATCTCGATAAGGCGAATAAACAGGTAAAGTGAAACCTTAAGTATGAGAATTAAGGAAAAATAATTATGTAAAGCTAAGATTCAGTTTAATCTGAAATAATGAGCATCCACCAAATATACTAGGTAATTATTTAAATAAATATTTTTCAAACCCTGTTCCTCTGGTCCTAATTTCAATTTTTAAACCTTTCTTTGACCTGCTAACAGGAGATACATTATAAAAAGAAATACTCCATTCCTACTTAACTGAGGATAGCTCTTTTCTGATAAACACTCCTGTGTAACTTCTACCAACCATCAAACCCACCTTAACACAAAGTTTAAAGTTCAGACTCTTGCTGCAGAGATAATGAAACGAACAACAGAAACAGGGACACCAAAGCCTTCGTTTCTGCTGCCCAGTCAGCCTGTGTGGCTCTCTTTTGGTACAATATAGTACACCTTTTAGAGCGATACTTAAGAACGGAAAACGAGTGCAAGCAATGCAAGCAGCTGAAAAACCTTAACCATTAGGTGACAACAGCTCTGCTCCTTCCTCTGCTCTTCTTTTTTTTTTATATTTATTTATTTATTTATTTATTTATTTATTTATTTATTTATGCAATATTCTGTCTGTGTGTGTGTCTGCAGGCTAGAAGAGGGTACCAGACCTCATTACAGATGGTTGTGAGCCACCATGTGGTTGCTGGGAATTGAACTCAGGACCTTTGGAAGAGCAAGCAATGCTCTTAACCTCTTGAGCCATCTCTCCAGCCCCCCATCCTCTGCTCTTCAAATATCAAAAGGGAAACAAAGTTAGGTGCTCAATGCACACGTGACTCTTACAGTCTCTCAAGACTCTGTTCCAACTATATGACACAGACAACTAGCCCTGCAGAATTACAAGATGCAGAAATGAAAGCTCATGGCTACAACCCTCCCCAGGCTCATTTTGCTCAACACAGAAGAGCATAAACTATGTGACCATAAAACTGATTTGTGACTGTAAAAGACAAACACTTTTTTCTTTTACCAATTTATGACTACCTTAAATTACAATCTCTTTATGTGATTATTGCACTATGCAAACGTACATTTGTAAATATATGATTTCAACCCACAAGAGCAAACAAAATAGGATCAAACTCTTAGAGAAACAGAATGCCTTCACTCTTCATTTGTATGAAATTGTGTCTTACCTACAAAGAAAGTTATTAACACTCCACGTTATGTCAACCAAGGCCTATGGGTGTAAAAACTGTACTCTGACTGTGCTCTTAGCTGAGAGTGAGGGGAATCACTTCCCTGGGGCAGGGTTAAAATCTACACTGAGATAGAGGAAGATAAAGACAATAATTAAAGATGATAATCAATAACATGTTCTCTAATTTTGTTTTTAAATACAAAATCTGAAGATTAAAAGAGAACACAATTTTTTTTACAGATCAAAATGGGGATAATAAATTTCAAAAGAAAGAAATACATAACCAAATGTTCAAAATATTCAAAACTACATTAAAATCCTGAGCTACTCAAGATGAATTCTGTAGTATGTTACAAGGTGACTTCCTTATGAAAAACAATGAGAAAATAATTCTACTTGTTTCTTCTTAGAAAATAAACATTCTTGCTAGCATCTTTAAAACTACCAATATCCTTCCTCTCAGCTCTTCAACTGAAAGGAACAAAAAGATGTAGTTTCCATATTTCAGAGAAAAGAACTTAGGAAACACAGGCTTTATTTTTTAAAAAAGATTTATTAATAATGTACACCTGCGCACATGCCTGCATACAAGAAGAGGGCACCAGCTCTCATTATAAATGGTTATGAGCCACCATGTGGTTGCTGGGAAATGAACTGAGGACCTCTGGAAGAGCAGCCAGTGCTCTCAACCGCTGAGTCATCTCTCCAGCCCTATACTTGATATTTTTAAGTAACTGGTCAATTATCACTAGTCATTTCCATAACTTTAAAACAAAAGCAGGATGGTGGCACACACACATAATTTTAGCACTCAAGAGGCCAAGGCAGAGAGATTATTGCAACTCTGAGGCCACGCTGGCTACACAGGGAAACACAATCTCAAAAAAAGAAAAAAAGGGGAAAAAAGGGAAATAAAACAGCAATTCCACCAAAACCAAATCAAATCCAAGTAGCCTGAGGATCTCCTTGGATCCTGGCAATTGCAGTATGAGACACTTCCAAAAACACATTCTAGTACATGTGCAAATAAAATATATATTAATAACTGTAAATTACATGATTCCATTACATTCTTCACATTTCCAGCATTTATTGATATGCTAAAACTTGTACTATTTTCCTTTTTCTGTGTCTATTCTTGTTTTTTTTTTGTGATTCTAGAGAGCAAACCCAGAGCCTCATACATGCTAAGACATGCTAAGTATATTACTGTCTACCTTTTTTTCCTTTCTTTCTTTTTCTTTTTTGTTTTGTTTTTTGTTAGTTTGTTTGTTTGAGATAGAGTTTCTCTGTGTAGCTCTGGCTGTCCTAAAACTCGTTCTATAGACCAGACTGGCCTCGAACTCACAATGATCTGCCTGTCCCGCCTCCCCCCNCCCCCCCAGTGCCAGGATTAAAGGCATGCACCACTACCACCGGCTAATTCAACTACTGTTTACGCCACCACAACTTTTCCTAATTGACATAGACTATATAATAGAAAGTCCGCTCACTATAAAACATAAGCACAATTCTTGGTTCCAGTTTGGATAATAAAAGCAATGTAGAGTTATTGCAAAAAAAAAATCTTAAAATTCTCATTTCCATGGATTAGTTCTAGTTTATACATATTTTCACCATTAGTGAAACCTGACATTATTCTGTGGTAAATGAAGACTTAAAAACACCAAATAGTAATAGCTATGTCAGATGTGGGGTGAAGATGTGAATGCTATGAAAATGAACTTAATAAAAACTCAGTCAAATGCTGATGAAGTTATGAACCTACCAAGCTAATCTCTTAGTTTAAGTACCTTGTAAGACTTGGACAGGAAAATCAACAACTTTCAAGTCTTGCTTTATCATCCTTTCTGAAGATGTCAACTCGCTAGTGTTCATATGCTTTCATGGAAACACACACACATGACACATGGGCTCAACAGGCTATATTTAATATATATGCATACACACACATATGCATGTAATAGCAATAATGAAAAAAGAGGCCAAGAATTTGAAGGAGAGCAGGGGCTGGTATATGGGAAGGTTTGGAGCAGAGCAGGGGCTGGTTTATGGGAAGGTTTGGAGCAGAGCAGGGGCTGGTCTATGGGAAGGTTTGGATGGAGGAAAGGAAAGGGAAAAATGTTGCCATTAAATTGCAATCTCAAAAAAAAAAATCAAGGAAAATATAAAATCGAGAAGAAAAACAGTATTTCCTATGACTTCTTATTTCTCTAAGTGTCAATGAAAAAGTTAAAAACTGGTTTGATTCAAAGGAGCTGACACAGTCTGTTCTTTTGTGTTTTTTTGCGGGGAGTTCCTCACAATGTCATGCTGGCCTAGAAATCAAACACTCTGGCACCCCCGCCCGAGTTAGCTTTACGTTTCGTCTGAGTCACCACTCCATGCCAACGTATTTTTCTCCATTTGTTTATTTTGTGGGGATAAGCGGCATGTGCTGTGCACATGTGAAGCTCAGAGGACAACCTGCAGGAGACTTTACTCTCCTTCCACCATATGGGTTCTGGGGACTTGGCTTAGATCACCAGGCTGAGTCATCTCACTGAGCCCCAAACACCCAACTTTTAAAACACTACTGCAGATAGTTTATGAACAAACATATTCAAAAACAAAGCCAAATCTTTTTATAATATGAAAACTTAACTTTTATTTTCATGGCTAAGAAGTCAGAAAGTAAATAGTAGTGAATACTTTACTTCAAAATTCTGTATTCCTGTCTCATAATCTTTCTTGTGTAGCTGTATCTACAGTACTTGTCTTGTGATCATAATGGGAATAAGCATAACTCAGTCTATTTCAATGTGCTACTACAGCTCTTAGGCAAGGGGAAGTAGGTATCTATTTATGATGTGGAATAACCTTCTTGTACACTGTGAAGATGTGTCACTGACTGGTTTAATAAAAAGCTGAATGGCCAATAGCTAGGCACAGCTAGAGATCTCTACTTGATGTTGGGGGCATCCGATCTGATCATGTTTTGCTATCTGCTCTTTACTATTTGGTCTTTTACTTTTGTTTGCTATGTAAATAAACTCACTCATCTGAAACTGAAGCATGGTTATTATGAAACATTCTTTGGACATACAGAACAGCAGTCCAGGCTAAATAAGATCTTATTTAAAGAAACAAAAACGGCTGGGAGGTAGTGACGCACGCCTTTAATCCAAGCATTCGGGTGGCAGAGGCAAGTGGATCTCTGTGAGTTCGAGGCCAGCCTGGTCTAAGAGCTAGTTCCAAGACAGGCCCCAAAGCTACAGAAAAACCCTGTCTCAATAAAAAAAAAAAAAGAAAGGAAGAAAAAAAGAGAGAGAGAAAGAAAACAAAAACAGTAACAAAAGAAGGAGGGAAACAGAACCATGAAACACTCAAAACATTTCGAATAATTGGAAATGTTGTCTAACAAATCTGGCATATAACTCCAAAGTTAGCATCCCATATTTATGCTGAGTCCAATTCTAAATTTAAATACAAGAAATAAATACTCAATCAGTATCACTGACAATTTCACATACTCTGTTGTCTTGATGAATCTTAGAGACTTTTCTGATGCCTTAAGAACAAACTCAAGTCAGGTGGAGGCTCAAGCCTTTAATCCCAGCACTCAAGAGGCAGAGACAGGCTGAACTCTGTGAGAGTTCAAGGTCAGAATGGTTTACAGAGCAAGTTCCAGGACAGGCAAGTTACAGAGAAAGAAAACCTGTCTCAAACTACCCCCCAAATTTTTGTTTTAAAGACAGGGGCCCAAGTAAGTAACCAAGGATGGCCTTGAACTCCTGATCCTCCTGCCTCAGCATCCCAAATGCAGAAATTACAGGCATAAACCATCACACCTGGCCTAACTGTTTAATTTTAAAACACTGGAATTAGGGGTTATAAACTTCAAAGGCCACTTCTCATTAGGCTCCACTCCTAAAGTTCGCCAATCTCCCAAAACAGTGCCGCCAGCTAGGGAACAAGTCATGGCTATCTCTTTCATAATATTAATTTCCAAAGATGACCGATAAATCTGGGTTATAAGTCTAACCAGTTTTCCTTAGAGGAGGCAATGAGCGTCTCTATTCATCTGTTTCTATAGACAGGTTCTAATCATTTACATCCACCTCTCCTGACTACAAGATGAACGACACATGCCCTAGTGTCAGCACCAAGGTAGCAAAAACAGGAGGACTGCAAATTCAAGTTGGATGAGGACTATGTAGTAAGACCCTAACATCAGGGAAAGGAAGAAAGAACAGGAAGAAAGCGGGAGGGAGAAGAGAGTAGTGAGACAATGTTTGAAGGCAAGTTTGCTTTCTGGATACGAATTTATTTCTTCTAAACGTCACAAAAAAATTACGTGGGAGGGAAGAGACAGAAATCTTAAATAAATAAATAAATAAACAAACAAACAAATAAATAAATAAATTACGTGGGATTTAGCTGCTCTCCTATGCCAGGATGCGTGTCAGCAAGTACTGGTAAGGAGTCTGGGGAAGCGACAAGGGCCAAGCAAGAAAATGGCATGATTTCATCTTCACTCACTAAATGCTATGGTGAACAGATGGTACAGAAACAGATGCTTGCCTGCCATGGGCAGAGCCTTCGACGTCTTTTCAGAATGTTCCCAGGTTACAGGTGCTCAAAACTGAGAGCAATGGCCAAGAGACTTGAGGAATGCCCCAGGCGCCTTCCACTCTGGTTGGTGCCTTGGTGTCTGCTAAGTCTACATATGCTTCAATTTCTCACCTACTTTCTCCATCTAGTTCTTATCCAGTCTCCTTTGGGTCTTATGTTTTCTAACTCCATTAAAGTCGCATCAGCTGAAGGCAATGTTTCTACCTAAAAAAAAAAAAAAACCTAAAATACATACCAGAATATCCTTTCAGAATCCTTTATTTGCAGCCCTACAGAAGGAGACAGAAATATCCTGTGGATCTATACTCAGCCCTTAATACTTCCTTAGAGTGGTTCTAAGAGAGGCTTCAACCTGCCATAACCTGGGCAACAGCACAAATCCCATAGGGTGGAGGGAAGAGTGTGGGGGGGCACAACACACACCTGCAACCACCACTTTTTGCAGGCAGATAAAAGCCATCACATGAAGGCAACTCCTATAAATACCAGCCCAGTCAACTGACTGATAAAGCTGGTGAGACCTTCTGGCTCCTTTATTTGGAGGCATGAAGGACAGACATGCTTTAGTATTGTCAGCTGTAGGAATATTTATGCTAACTTTACACTGAGAAGAATATATCATAATTACTGAGAAAGTTACAGACAGGCTATATTAAATTCTTGTAAGAATATTTTAGGAATATAGTAAGAACAAGAATTCCTTTTACAATTTCTAATTTTACTTCTTGGAAAAAATCATCCTTAAAGTTGTCTATAAACCATCTCTAAAGTTGTCGGTGGTGGTAGCACACACTTTTAATCCCAGCACTCAGGAGGCTGACAGGCAGATCTTTGAGTTTGCCTGTCTGGTCTACAGAGCGAGTTCCAGGACAACATGGGCTACATAGAGAAACCCTTTTTCAAAAAATCAAAACAAAGAAAACTGTCTCTAGGAGCTGAAGAGATGGCTCAGCGGTTAAAACCACTGGCTGTTCGTCCAGGGGACCTGGTCTACTCCCAGCACCCACTTGGCAGCTAACAATGTCTACAACTCCAGTTCCAGGGGACCTGATATCTTCACACAGACAAAACACCAATGCACATAAAAGAAAAATAAATCTGCCTTAAGACCTCTTGAGTTTTCAGTTTGTCAGTTTTAGAATTTCTCTGATTTTCAAGACTTCAGAACACCAAACTTCAAAACATTTCCTTTATATTTTAATCCGCAACCTTAACAGTTCTCAGAGAATTACATTTTTTCAGTAGGAGCTGCAACTGGACACATAATATTACACTTTGGCATGAATATCCCAAAAATACATTGCTTCTAGATATATAAAAAAATATACTCCATTTCACGTATTATCTGATCTACATGTCAGCTAGGGCTCTGGTATTTGAACAGCATTAACCTCAAAACTAAGGTTTTCAAAAGTCTGTATTCTAACTGCTGAAAGAACAAAGAAACCAACATCAGTTTGTTTTATTAATTTTTCTCTCTCCAAATGCACTTACTCCTTCAAAGGTCTGTAAACAAAACCCATCGCTCACTCCTCGTGCTGACCTGCAGCTCACAAAGAGCAGTGCAGGGAAGGCAGATTTAATAGTGCCTTTTCAACAAAGTTAGCCTAAGATACTGGGGACACACACTTTGGGACCAGACTACCAGCTCTGACAGTAACCATGAAACCTTAGATAAGGCCTGCTGGATCTCAGTCACTTCACGTGTGAAACGGGAATGTGTGAAAACCTTTCTTTTCTTTTCTTTCCTTTCTCTCTCTCTCTTTCTCTCTCTCTCTCTCTCTCTCTCTCTCTCTCTCTTTTTGGTTTTTCAAGACAGGGTTTCTCTGGAGCTTTGGAGTCTATCCTGGAACTAGCTCTTGTAGACCAGACTAGCCTTGAACTACTCACAGAGATCCACCTGCCTCTGCCTCCCAGTGCTGGGATTAAAGGTGTGCGCCACCACCACCCGGCTATAACTACCTTTCTTATAAGGACTAAATGTGTTAATATCTGTAAAACATAAGCGCAGGTTAGCACATAATACTCATGATGTATTTGTTTAGAAACAACTTTGAAGGGCTGGAGAGGTGACTCAGCAATCTAGAGCTCATACTGCTCTTAGAGGACCTGAGTTCAATTCCCAGCACCCATGAGATGGCTCACAGCTGCATGTTAACCAATTCCAAGGGACCAAGGCCCTCTTCTGGTGTCTTCAGGCAACAGCACTCACAATCATATACCTACACACATAATCACAAAATTTAGATTAAAAATAAAATCTTTGAACTAAGAATATTAAAATCATTAAGAGCATGGTCCAAATAGTAAGAAACTACAATGAAAGATTAGGTAAGATGGACCTGCAAATCTGCTTATCTTTGCCACACGGCTTTGATTCTAAAACTCCACATAAGACCTTTCTATACACATCTTCAAGAAAAGATGCTTCCAGAGCCGGGTGTTGGTGGCGCACACCTTTAATCCCAGCACTCGGGAGGCAGAGGCAGGCGGATCTCTGTGAGTTCGAGACCAGCCTGGTCTACAGAGCTAGTTCCAGGACAGGCTCCAAAACCACAGAGAAACCCTGTCTCGAAAAACCAAAAAAAAAAAAAAAAAAGATGCTTCCAGTCTTCTGGACAATTTAACATGCCAATCACAATGTTTTTATTCAGCATATATATAAAACACCACAGTCAAATATTCCCAGGAGATCCCAAACTATGAGCTAATAGTACCAATAGCTAACATTTATAGAATGCTTTTTATAGATCACGCACTGTTCTAAGTACCTTTATACACTACTGTTTTCATTTTTCCATTATGCTTGTAACACAAGAACCATTTACGATCATCACTGGTCTACAGATGGGAAAACTAAAGGCACAGCAGGTAACCTGCTCAAGGATATATACCTAAGAAGTCAGCAACTGGAAGTCAAGGTCAGGCAAGTTTATTTTCCAAGTCAGAGCTCTCAATCCATAGTCTGTACCTCACAGACAAAACGAATGAGTGATGTAAAAATGTATGCTATGCATGCCACAGTCACCAGTAGCCAGCGCTGACAAGAGAGATAAAGACAGGACGCTGGGGAGAAGGCGAGTTTTCTTTTTCCCTTCCGGCTCTCATTCCCCAGTTCTCCACTCCTCGTGTGTGTGGGCCTCACTGACGTGCACTGACAGCACCGACTCACAGCAATTGCTCATCAGAGTTAACTGCAGCCTTCGGCAAGCCTGCTGTGAATTTGAGGCCAGCCTGTGTATAGCACAGTCAACACTCAAAAAAGACTAAATAAATACGAGGTAGTAATCAATTAAACGCAAAAAGTTGGCTATGTCTGCTGACCTCACACCACTAACGGCTCGGTCAGGACAGAAATGTTAGAATCCACACCTTCCTTTCTGCTCTAAGATTTGAAAAGCTGAACGGGGACATGGACGTGATCCACCACTGCAGACCCTACCCGTCACCTCGCACAGATGAGCAACTGCTTCGTGCCCTCAGCCCTCTTTTCTTGGTTTTAAAGCCTAGAGTGGGGATAAAAAAAAAAGGGAGAAATAAAGCAGCTTTGTCCCCTACTGACTAAATGCCAGAACAAAAATGACGCCTTTGAAGAGCACCGAACAGGCCTAAACTTTGGCTGTTATGTGGAAACTAAGAAAGGATTCTGATGGGTGCGCTGTAAACCAGGCGCTTCACAACCTCAGGACTTCTGCGGGTGTGGGGGCCATTTTTTATGTTTTATTGGCATCTATTAATTATACACAGAGGCTAGAGAGATGCTTAGCAGTTAAGATTGTATTCTGCTCTTGCAGGACTTGGGCTCTGTTGCCAGCACCCATATAAGCAGCTCATAACTGCCTGTAACTCCAGTTCCAGTGGATCTGAGTCTTTGTCCTCTGAGGGCACTCGCACACATGTGCTACACAAAACCTCATGCAGCTAAGACACCAACACATGAAAGTAATACATATAAATTATACACAGGACTGGGTTTAACTATGACAGCTTTATGCACACATGTAGCATTTTAATCATGTCCACCCCTCATGGTTTGTTTTTTGAGACAGGGTCTCATGTAGCCCAGACTGGCCTTGAACGCTATTTGTAGTTGAGGATGGCTCTTTTAACTCCTGATTTTCCTGCCACTATCTCCCAAGCTGGGACTGTATGCACAGAGAGTTTACTGAAGTTAAAATCATGGTGCAGTAGGGTCCCCTCTCAATTGTTTTTACACATTTATTTGACGAAAATCCTTACATAATCAAGGTAACTTTCAGAGGTCAAACTAATAAAGGCAGGAGCTGTAGAGATGACAACCGTTAAGAGCGTGCACTGACAGAAGATCCGAAGTTCCCAGCACCCTAGTCCAACAGCTCACAACTGCCTGTAACTCCAGCTCCAGCAGGAATCAATTGACTCTAGCCTCTGAGGGCACCTGCAATAGTGAACATATACCCACTTGAAGACATGCAACTCACATAATTTAAAATAAATCTTCTGGCTGAGTGGTGGTGGTGCACACCTCTAATCCCAGCACTCGGGAGGCAGAGGCAGGCAGATCTCTGTGAGTTTGAGGTCAACCTGGTCTATAGAGCTAGCTTAATTAAATATATATATTTAACTAAAGCAGTGATACTGGCCGGGTTCACACCTTCAATCTCAGTACTGCAGAGACACAGACAGGCATATTTTTGTGAGTTGAGGCTAGCAGAGTGAGCTCTAGGTCAGACAAAGCAACACAGAGACACTTTGTCTCAAAAAAAAAAAAAAAAGGTAATCATTTGTTTCAAATTGCTTTTTAAACCTTAAACTTTTACAGTTCCTTTATGATGCAGAAGACTAAAAATAGCAGTCTCTTGAACAACAACAAAGAAATAAAAGGTTGGCATTGAAACTAGGAAGACCAAATTCAAATCTGCTTAAGTAGCCTTGTTACTTTGGGCAAGTTATATACTCTGTACTGTTTCTTCATATGGAAAATTAGAATATACTCATAATGCTGTAAGAGGTGGAGTTAAGAATGTATGAACCATTTAGAATAGAATAATACCTGACAGAATTGTCATGTAGTGTTTTGTTTTGTCTGTTTAAAGACGAGGTCTTGCTGTGTCGCCCAGGCTCAGCAGGAACTCACAATCACCACGTCCAGCCATATCCTGGTACTGCAGACACAAGGCACCATGCCCACCTGAACTCACTTCTTTCTTTATTTCTCCTCTTTTATCTTTTTATGTATTTTGTTTGTTTACTATTTTACTACAGATTTTTATAGGTCAGTTGCAAAAAAATCCCCAAATGAAGATTACTTGTACTTACAAAGAATAAAATCTTTCTATTAAGCTGTGATAGAGACTCAAACAATAATCTTAAAACTCTAAAATGATTTCAAAACAGGAGGAAATCATACATCTAGTTTTAAAAATCATAAGCCATTTTCACTGGTGAATGACACATTTTTAGGTCTAAAAGTTCATTTTTCTGGGAGCTTAGTTTCTATTTTTAGTTTGGTTTGATTTTTCTGAGACAGAATCTCACTCAAACTCACCAAAATTTCTACTTCCTCCCAAGTGCCAGGCTTACAACATTATGCACAATGTTCCTCTTAAAGTAGTTTAATTCTAATTATGTTAAGTCTTTATTTAACTCAAAAATTTATAAACAAGATGAGATTTGGAGTTTAATATAATTGCTGGTCCTATACAAGAGATCTGATTCATGTAAGCAGTCCAAATACGTAATATTACAACGGACACAGTAGACATCCAATTTCTATTCACTGAAAGAACTGTACTACAAAGATTACTGCTCACTATTTTACTGGAAGAAAAAAAATCTAGCTGGTACAAATATTAACCAAAGTAATAAGTTAAAGTGCATCCACCACAATCTGTAGGATCTATGAGATATTAAATACTATCTACACTGGACTGGTCTGTTAACTTGTTTAAAATAAACCACTATTAGGGTACACATGGTGGCACATGCCTGTAATCCCAACATTTGGGAGAGTGAGGCAGGAGGTTAAGAGGTCAAGGTCATCCTAATCTATATAGGGAGTTAGAGGCCAGATTGGGCTACGTGAACTCCATCTCAAAAGAAAAAGAAAGTCAGATTTAAACTATAGATTTCTTGTAATTTAAAATAATTCTGCATGCTCAAAAGGGGGAAACATTAAAGATAAATATTATGAGTTCTTTGCTTTAAATTTCCGGTTTTATTATGATTTTGGGGGAAGAATGAATTTTTCAAGACAGGGTTTCTCTGTGCAGCCCTAGCAGTCCTAGAACTAGCTCTGTAGACAATGTTGGCCTCAAACTCACAGAGATCCGCCTGCCTCTGCCTCCCAAGTGCTGGGATTAAAGGCATGTACTTTCATCACCTGGCTTAAATGTCTAACTTTTAAATTTACTATAAATAAAATACTTCAGGGAGGGGACAAAAAAACACCCCAAAACTTCCACATTTACTAACTAGATACCTTATGACTTGGGTCAATTCAATGGCTCCAAGAAAGAATGTTCCATCGTGTGCTATGTTCGCTAATGTAAAACATAAAATCCAGCTCTTTTTCTTAGTACTTTACTGTAAATTCAACACTTTGTTATAAACTATTTACGAGCATTTATGGAACAATAACCCAGTCCTAACTCTGTACATTTCTATTTAAAATCTTTTTTTTAAATATTTATTTATTTATTATGTATACAATATTCTGCCTGTGTGTGTATGTCTGCAGGCCAGAAGAGGGCACCAGACCTCATTCCAGATGGTTGTGAGCCACCATGTGGTTGCCGGGAATTGAACTCAGGACCTTTGGAAGAGCAGGCAATGCTCTTAACCACTGAGCCATCTCTCCAGCCCCTGTACATTTCTATTTGAACTAGCCTTCTTCCATTTATTTTTCTTTAAATAATCTATTTACTCTTACTTTATGCACATTGGTATTCTGCCCACAAGCATGTCTGTGTAAAGGTATCAAATCTTAGAATTACAGACAGTTGTTAGCTGTCAAGTGGGCACTGGGAAGTGAACCCAAGTCCTCTGGAAGGGCAGTCAGTGCTCCTAACCGCTGAGCCATCTTTCCAGCCCTCCATTTAAATGATGCACAAACTACAATAATATATAATCACCTGCAATACACAAAAATCTTTTAGACAACTACTAAAAAGTAAGCTTCATGAGAGCCTTTTTATTTGTGGTAAGAAAGAAGATGAAGTCATGAAGTAGTGCAGGCAATCACAAATCCAAAAATAGTGGTAAGGACAGGTTGGAGGTATATTTTGCTTCTAAAATATTTAAAATTGCATCATCATTTAAATATCATAGAACACAAGGGAAAAAATTAAAACATTTGTGACAAAGTACAGTAACAAGTAAGTTAACAAAAATAACCACCAGAGGGCTGGAGAGATGGCTCAGCGGTTAAGAGCATTGCCTGCTCTTCCAAAGGTCCTGAGTTCAATTCCCGGCAACCACATGGTGGCTCACAACCATCTGTAATGAGGTCTGGTGCCCTCTTCTGGCCTGCAGGCATACACACTGATGGAATATTGTATACATAATAAAAAAAATAAAAAAAAAAATAACCACCAGAATGATCAAACAAAGCAAAAAAGCGTGGTAGGCATAAAACATGCAGGAATGCTTCCTAAATTGAGCTCTCAGACTTTAAAACAAACATAAGGTAGAAATTGCAATAGAAAATCAACAGTGAACCTACGTGGTGGTGGCACACGTCCTTAATTCCAGTACTCGAGAGGCAGAGGCAGGCAGATCTCAGTGCGTTCGAGGCCAGCTTGGTCTATAGAGCGAGTTCCAGGACAGCCAGTCTCTTGTGACTAGGGAGCTGGCATCTGTGGTGGTTTGAATGAGCTCATGTTTAGATACTTGGTCCTCAATGAAACAGTTTGGGAAGGATTGGGAGATGTCTTGCTGGAGTAGGGATGGCCTTCTTGAAGGAAGCATTGAGATCTCTAAAAGCAAGGACCAGGCTCAGTCTCAAGTTCTTGCACATTCTCTCCTGTCTGCTTCCTGCCATGTTCATGAATTAACCCTTTAAAACTGTAAGCAAGCCCCCAATTTAATGCTTTCTTTTGTAAGAGTGGCCTTGGTCATGATGTCTCCTCGCAGCAATAGAACAGTAACTAAGACAGCAGCCAAGTAGAAAGTCTGGTCTATCAGTGTTCTGTCCGTGAGCATGGTTGCTCCAGTGGCAGTAGAGAACCTTCATTTCATTTAGGGGTGTCTGTGCAGAATTTAGACAACAAGACAGTATCACTTTTAAAAAGCTAACTTCTACTTCTGTATTGTTAGTTTCTCTAGTCCCTTTTAATAGCAAATCAACATTACAGGGATTTTTTTTATTTTGGAGACAGAATGTAGCCTGGAACAAACCAACAGCTACCTGCCTCTGCCTCCCAAGTGCAAAGATTAAAAAGAAATGTGCCACCATTGCCTAGGCCATGGCATAGACCTTTGATCCTAAGAGTTTCAATCCTATATCCTAAGTCCATCAATATGGTCCACCAAATACTATATTGTGCTCACTAGTCCACAGCTTGCAAAGAACTAAAACTCATCACTCCGAATGCAAGTGCAGAACTTCTTTTAAAAAACTCAATCCTGGCCAGCAGGTGGTGGTGCACGCCTTTAATCCCAGCACTCAGGAGGCAGAGGCAGGGTGATCTTTGTGAGTTCGAGGCCAGCCTGGTCTACAAGAGCTAGTTCCAGGACAGGCTCCAAAGCCACAGAGAAACCCTGTTTCAAAAACCAAACAAACAAACAAAAATCTTGGTGGGCTGGAGAGATGGTTCAGTGGTTAAAGGAACAAGCTGCTCTTCCAGAGGACCCAGGCTTGAGTCCTAGCACCCACATGTCAGCTCACAACCATCTTTAACTCCAGTTCAAGGGAATGTGAAGCCCTCTTCTGGTCTCCTCTGGCACCAGGCAGTTATACACAGTTAAATAAAAAAAAAAAAATAAATAAAAGACTTTGGAAAAATCATCATTAATTCTTAAAGCTGGGTATCATGAAGGAGTTCATTTGAACAATGAATTCCCTTTGGATATAGATCATAAAATTCTCACTGGGTTTGGCCTGAAAGTAAGCTTAAAAAACAGTCAAGCGTGATGGCACAGGCCTGTAATCCAGAATTTAGAAGGTGGAGGTGGGAGGATCGAGACGGAGTTCAGGGCCATCCTCAGCTACACAGCAAGCCTGGCCAGCCTGGGTCAAAAAATACCACAAAAAAAGGGGAGAAAGGAGGAGGAAAAAAGTAAAGAAGAGGAGAAAAGAAATATAAAGTTCGGAAGTAAAAAGAGTTGGAAGTTGTGAGCCAATTATATTTTAGAAAGAAATATTCTTCAAACCGAGGGGCAAAGAAGTCACTGGAGTCAGCCACAGTTACTGGGGTTGTTTTCAAAGATGGGAAACGAGGCAGTCAGGCTGATCTTCCAGAGTAGATACAAGGTGGACAGATAAATTTCATAGGGGCTTCCCTCACCAGTTAAACCCTGAAAGCCAACGACAAGGGTCTTTCTCGGTGGCATCCAAGACTAACACGGACAAGATCCAAAGTTCTTTGCTAAAAATAGGTGAAGAGAGCGCCCAGTTTCGGACTAAGCCAGGCTATGCTACACTCTCACGTGTGTATATGAGGAGAACTCAGCCAAGAAAAACCAATGAGAAACACTGGATTCATTCTGTTCGTGTTCAATTATTAATACTGAATTTTAGATACACAAAAGAAAACGACGGCTGCAATAAAATGCTACAAACACCCAAAACCTGAGTGGGCAGCGAATTATCCAAACCTGTACCTCTAGATATAACTCTACATCACAAAATTTGAGAACCAGGATACTAACCATTACTAAGTCTAATCTCTTCACATTATAGATCACTAAAAATCTCCAGAGAATGTAAGGTGTCTTTGTCTTCAATCTCAAAACAAGAAAATCATGGTTCCTAAAATATGCTGGCAACACTAAAAAGTTAAGATGACATCCTAAGAGGTAATGTCTGGCTTATAAGGAAAGTTACTTTTGAGTTACAGTAGCGAATTCTAGCAGAAAACAGTACGGCCACACTAAGACGTTCTGAAAGTGAAGTTTATAAAGCCAGGGGCTGGTAATCGCCCAGCAAACGCGGTCCTTCGTCCTGACACCTGTCCTCTAACTTAAAATCCGTGCCAAGCGCAAAGCATCCACATTCTGGCCTCAGCTGTGCACATTCATTCTTGCGGGGCAGAGGACACAAAACGGACAGGACATACTCGAGACCTGTCAATTAACAAGACCACACAAGCCCGACGGCCGGCGAGCCCGCCACCTGTTCGCTGCTCTCCGAGAGCCCGGAAAACTAAGGCTGAGCGAGGAGCCGGGAACGCCTTTGTTGTTCGCAAGCTAGGGAAGCGAGCAGGGTTCGGTCCAACCCCCTGCCTCGGGGCAAAACTTGCCCCGAGCAGGAGAAGTCGACCCTGACCGTGGCTCGGAGGGAGCCCTCGTCCCGCTGCTCCGACAAGGCAGGCGAAACTCTCTTGTCATCTACCAGTCCCTGGAGGGGGCAAGGGTCACAGGTGAGGAGAGCTGGGGGACGGAGCTGAACCCCAACGCTCCCGGCTCTCAACACACGGGTGCGGAGGCAGAGGCCGGGCGGAGGAAGGGGCGAGGCCAGCGTGACGGGAAAGGCTCGAGGGGAGACCGGCAGGGACAAGGGGCCGGCGGAGGGACCCCCACCCAGCAGGACCGGGGAAGAACTCTTCAGCCGTCGCCCTGCGGGCTGCACCCGAGCCGCCACGCTCACACCTTGGCGGCGGCGACGGAGGCGGCGAAGACTCACCCGAAGGCTGCAGACGCCCCACGGCGCAACATGGGACCGCTACGGACCCACTCTGGAACCAACAGAGTGGCGGAAACCGCGGCGTTAGCGTGACCCGGATGAGCATCCCTAGGAACCGGAAGTAGCCGTACGGGGCCGCCTCATAATCCACACTTCGTTCCGCCCGAACCCTGAGTACGCGTCAGGCTTCTCGGGGCGGGGAAAGGCGCAGGCCCCGCCCACGTCGCCGACTTAGGTCGCTGATTGAGTCTTGGAATCTTAAGTTCTTCAGTCTTTTTCTGAGCACTTTGCAGGATCCTGGTGCTGCTCTGCAGCTGCCCGCTTTTCTGTGCCCTCCTCCCCCCACCAAAATAAAGTCTCTTTAGGTAGCTCAGGTTGGTCTCGAACTCACGATCCTCTTCCTTAAGCCAAGGACTGGTGTTACAGGCTTGTGCCTCCACGTTAACAGCTCTCATTTTTAAAAAAGTTCTTTAAAAAGCGTGTGATTCCTACGGTAAAGGTGCAGTAAGGCTGGAATACCGACTGCGATTCGTAGATTTAGAAAAGCTGGGAGAGGAAAAGGAACGGGAAGTTTTGAAGACACTCGGAAGACTAACTCAAAGTGAACGTTTTTATCCGAAATTTTAGTTCGTGCCTAGTAGCAAGTTACACTTGCAGTCACCTTCATTGTGTGCACATTGTTTCCAGGAAGTTTTTGTTTGCTTGTTTGGTTGGGCTTTTTTGTTTGTTAGTTTTGTTTTTTCTAGACAGGGTTCTCTGTGTAGCCCTGGCTGTCTTGGAACTCACTCTGTAGAATAGGCTAGCCTCCTCAAACTCAAAATTCTGTCTGCCCCTGACTACCAATTGTTGGGATTAAAGGCATATGGCATATACCACCACCACGCGCAGAGGAACATTTTTTTTAATGCTTCATTAATTTTAAAATACAACTCAAGTGTGGGCAAGGAATGGACGTGGAAACAGCTTTTCTAGAGTCTTCAGTGTATTCAGTCTCAGAGACCCTCAAGAAAAAGAAAACCCAGCCAGGAGGGCAATGGTGGTGCACGCCTTTAATCCCAGCACTGGCGGGGGAGGGGGGGCAGAGGCAGGCAGATCTCTGTGAGTTCGAGACCAGCCTGGTCTACAGAGCTAGTTCCAGGACAGGCTCCAAAGCTACAGAGAAACCCTCTCTCGAAAACCCCCCCAAAAAAAAAAAAAAAAAAAGATGAGTAGAAAAGTGTAGACCCATATTTCTGTATGGTGTGGCAGCCAGGCTCTGAAGCCATAGGCCCTGCCTGAGGTGGTTGTATAGCCCTGCAGACAGGCTGTCACTGCCCTAACAAAAGCCAAATGTGCTGCTCCTATCTCTTTTGTTAAAAATGTAGATTACCTGGGGAGAGGTGTTTGCTGAAGCTGATGACTAAGTTGCAAGTGTTTCCCTAGCCCCATGTTCCCTGGAAAGAGAATATTAATGAGGTATCCACCTTGGGTTACCTGAGGGATAAAAGANCTTTGGTAAAATTCTTAACCCTTCTTTCTCAAACACACATCTAATTAGCTCAGTCAGCAGATGCTGCCTTCAAAGTCTTGGCAGAACTTGACCCTTCACCGCCATGTGGGTATAAGTCACAGTCCATCTGTGACTCTGAGTGTCCTCTTTATACACTTGCCATCCTTCGCTCCTCACCCAGAACAGGAGACTCTTGTTAAAGCCTTAATCAGATCACGAGCTTCTTCCAATAGCTTTCTATCACAGGGCGGAAACTATAATCTTTACAATGTCTCCGGGACCCACAAGACTTAATTCTGTCAAGGAGAATGCTTGCCTCTTCCTGAACTTCCTTTTGGCACCCCTTCACTTAAGAAGCCCTGGCCTTTAGTGGTGGTGGCGCACACCTTTAATCCCAGTTCCAGAAGGCAGAGGCAGGTGGCTCTCCAGCCAGCCTGGTCTACAGAATGAGTTCCAGGACAGCAGGACCCCGCAGTGAAGCCGTCTTGGAAAAAAAAAAAAAAAAGACTCTGGTCTCCTCTACCGCTCTTCAAGCCTGCAGGCAGGCTGGGGCGCTATCTGCTATCTACTACCTCTGCCTGGAATGCTTTTCCCTCAGACACATGCATCATCCACCCTGCCATCTCCTTTACATCTTCATTCAAATGTGCCTTCTCAGGGTGACCGTCGCTGACACTGTACTTTAAATGGTGTAGCCGTCTGCATAGGTATGACCCCCCATAGACTTCTGTGTTTGACTCCTTGGCCCATAGGGAATGGCACTATTAGGCACTATTGGGCCTTGTTGAGGGAAGCGTGTCCCTGTGGGGGGCAGGCTTTAAGGGTCTCATATATGCTCAAGCCAGGTCCAGCGTGGCACACAGTCTCCTGTTCCCTGTGGATCAAGATTAGAACTCTCAGCTCCTTCTCCAGCCCAGTGCCTGCCAACACACTGCCATGCTTCTTGCCATGATGACAATGGACTAAACCTCTGAAACTGCATACCAGCCCCAATGAAATGTTTTCTTTTATAAGATTTGCTTGGTGCCAGGCAGTGGTGGCTCAAGCCTTTAATCCCATCACCCGGGAGGCAGAGGCAGGCAGATCTCTGTCAGTCTGAGATCTCGTGGTCTACAGAGCAAGTGCCAGGACAGACTCCAAGGCTACAGAGAAAGAGGTGCCATGGTCATGGTGTCTCTTCACAGCAATAAAAACCCCAAAACAAACAGGAACACTATTATCTTCCTTGGACTTTCTTACCCCTCAGTGATTTTTCTTGTAACATTTGTCCAAGTTGCTTGTGGATTTGGCTTACTGTCTCCCTGCCTATGAGAATACAAGCTCCATGAGGGCTTGGATTTTGGTTTGAAGGGGGGGCATTTGGGGG
Organism: Alexandromys fortis; assembly: GCF_014885135.2. Classification (NCBI taxonomy): domain Eukaryota; kingdom Metazoa; phylum Chordata; class Mammalia; order Rodentia; family Cricetidae; genus Alexandromys; species Alexandromys fortis. Next base: position 9,116,254 of record NW_026067894.1, read on the forward strand.
GGTGTTGTTTTTGTTTTTTTCCGAAATAAGGTCTTTTTTGTTTTTCTGAAATAAGGTCTCCTATGGCCCAGGCTAACCTCCACCTAGATTTGTGATTGAAGGAGGAACTGAACTTGTGATTCTCCTCCTCCCTTTCTAGAACCTCTGGTGTGTACCACGATGTCCAACTTGGATGTTTATTTTTTGTGGGTGTTTTAGCTCTAGACCACAATATGTCACATAGTAAACACCCAATAAATGCATGTCGAATGAAAGGATAAATTAATTGTTTGTTGTATTTTGCTTTTACGAACATGAAACTATACAGGATGAACCACCAGCTCCACCAGAGGGAGCCCACAAACAGTGAGATGTCCCTAGGCAGTAGTCCCAAAATATATACTGTACACGCACATCAGTCCTGTGCCTTATTAGCAATTAAAAAACAATGCTCTAGGACCAACCAGATGGCTCAGCAGGTAGAGATGCTTACCCCGAAGATTGATGACCTGAGTTCAATCCCTAAGACCCATATGGTGGAAGGAAAGAGCCAATTTCCGAAAGTTGTTCTCTGACCTCCACATACAAGCTGTGACACACATACACAGATAAACAATTAATGTAGAAAATTAAAACAAACTTGCCAGCGTCTTTGCAGTATACACACATACATACATACACACACACACACACACACACACACAAATGCATACACACACATTGAGTTTCACTATGTCGCCCTGGCTGTCCTAGAACTCTATGTAGACTAGGCTGGCCTCAAACTCACAGAGATCTGCCTGACTCTGCCTCTGTAATGCTAGGATTAAAGACGTTCTGCCACTGCACCAAGTCTTCGGCATCTTTTGAGAATAAAATCCTCTCTTCTTGCTGCAATCTATAAGGTCCTGGTTGACCAGCTCTTCCCAGCTCTCAGATTACAAACTGCATGCCTAGCCTCCACTCGTGTTCTGACCTCTAGCCAGAGTGGTCCGTTCATATTTGCCTGTTCATTTTGAGGTCATGGTGACACAAGCCTGTAATTCGAGTACTGGGGAGACAGAGACAAGAGGACTGTTCCAAGTTGGAGGCCAGCCCAGTCTCAATACCAAGACCTTGTCTCAAAAGCAACAAAAAAGAACAGAACAAAACCTAACTCTAGGCCTTGACTTTGGATCTTACAAGTGCACCCAGAAATCACAATTGGGCTCACTCTAGAGATGAGGTCATTGTGCTAGGAAAAAGTTAAGCAACTTGCTTGAGGTCACATGACTAGCAAGAAACAAACAAAGCTCAGCATAGCGATGCATACCTGTACTCCCAACACACAGGAGGCTGGGGCAGCAGGGTGGTGAGTTCAAAGACAACCTGGGCTACATAGCCAGGCCCAAGTTCTGAAAACCAAAGAACAGCAGTCGCCTGTGGAGCTAGCTGCTCAGCCTGTCCAAAGTATAACTTTCCCCTTTTCCTTCTTTTTCTTTCTCGATGCATAGTAAGTTCAAAATCAGCCTAAGCTATGTGAGACCCGATCTTTTTGGGGGGCACAGCACAGACCTGGAGAGATGCATGTACTTTTCCCAGCACCATGTGGAATGGCTCACTACCACCTGTAACGCCAACGTCAGGGTGACCTGACACCTGCACTCATGAGCACACACACATACACATAATTTAAAAACATAGACATTTTATAAAGAAAAAAAAACTGTCTCTGTGTAGCCCTGGCTGTCCTGGAATTCACTCTGTAGACCAGGCTGGCCTCCAACTCAGAGATCTGCCTGCCTCTGCCCCCAGAGTGCTGGAATTAAAGGCGTGCGTCACAGCCTACTGCCCAGCTTAGTAAGGGTTTTCATGGCTGGGATGAAGCGCCATGGCTGCAGCAAGCTGCGGAGGAAAGGCTTACAGCCTTCCCCAATCACTAATTAAGAAAATGCTCTGCACGCTCACCTACAGCCTGATCCTATGGCGGCATTTCTCAGTTGAGGTTCCCTCCTCTCAGATGATGCTAGCCGGTATCAAGTTGACATAAAATTAGCCAGCACACACATATACACACAATTAAAATTAATTTTTAATTAAAAAAAATTATTTTTTTTTAATAACCAGACAGTGGTGATGCACGCCTTAAGTCCCAGCACTTAGGAAGCAGAGGCGGACGAATCTCTAATTTTGAGGCCAAGCTGGTCTACAGAGCGAGTTCCAGGACAGCCAAGACTACACAGAGAAACCCTGTCTTGAAAAAGTAAATAAATAAAAAATTATTTTTAAATTTTATATGTCTGTGTTTGAACTCTATGTCTATGCAGCATGTGTGTGTAGAGTCAGCAGAGTAAAGTCAAAGGCGATTAATCTTTTGGACCCCAGGGTAACAGACAATTGTGGGTCCTCTGCAAGAGCAGTGTGCACCTTTCACTGAATGTACCTCCAGGCACCCGGCCGCTCCATCGCACTTTAACTAGCACGTGAGTGTAAAGTGAACCATCCAGGGATGGAGGGCTAAGGTGCGGTTAGAACCTGGCTCTCCTTACATCTGAGCCCGACTTAATCTTCACGGGCAGCAAGGCATGGACACAGCACTTCCCACTCCGTGGCTTGGACACAGTGCTTCCCACTTCAAGGCATGGATGCAACGGGCTCACCTCTTCTGGACCTTAGTTTCCTCGGCTACACAATGGAGCATCTCCCTCTGAACTTTCGGGGAGTGTGATGAGGATCCAGAGAGTCACGGAAAATTCACATACCTGGCACAGAGTAGATACGGATGACGTCAGTATCCTTCCCAACCAGTCCCCATCATTGTCTCAAAAACCCCCGGACCACACCCTAAGAGAGCCGTCCAGCCGAGGAGGAAACGGCAGGGCTCTCATGCTTTCCTGTTGCTCCCTCCACTTTCCCACAACCAGGCCCTCCCGCGTTTCTCTGAACTTCAGCCACTCTGTAGTTAGGGGTGGAAAACGGGAAGACACGCGGCAGAAAGGCTTGTCCCCAGGGACTCAGCTCAACCCAAAGTGGCCATGCTCAGATGCTATTTGGTCATGAGCCAGAGTCGCTCTTTAGAAAAACGCATCCGTTCTGGGCTACCTCAGGGAAACTCAGGGAAGCTTCAAAGTGACAGTAAAATGACTCACGAGCTAGACTTCTGAGGAAAATTACGGGAGTCACACTAGGTAGGTTCAGCAAGGAAAGGCCAGAGGGAACTATGGGACTGCCAAGAATCCACGCTCAACTGTAGGGCTGGATGCATACCTGGGTCCTAGCACTCATGTGGCTGAGGCAGGAGAATTGCTGCTAGTCCAAGGTGATATTGGCAAAACCCTGTTTCAGGGGGGGAAATGTCTTGGACTGGAGAGATAACTCAGCAGTTAAGAGCACTGGCTGCTCTTCCAGAGGTCCTGAGTTCAGTTCCCAGCAACTGCACGGTTGCTCATAACCATTATAATGAGGTCTGGTGCCTTTTCTGGCCTGCAGGTATACATGCTGCAGGCCAAACACTGTATACCTAATAAATAAATAAATCTTAAAAAATAAAACCAAAACAAAAAACTCATAGTATTTGCCTACTATGCACCAAGCCCTGGTTCTTTCTGTCTGCAGCAAAGTACATTCGCACACGCACTCACACTCACACTCACACACACACACACACACACACACTGAGGTGCTGCAGAAGACATGCTAGGTCTATGCTGCAGATTGAGAGGAATGGATGGCAGGAGATCAGAAGAATCTGGGCACATCCCTTGAGGCAGGGTCTGAAATAGGAGGTCCTTCTCTGCACCGATATGTGAGCACCTCCTGCTGTGCTCATGGAGGTTAGGAAGGAGTCAGATCCCCTGGAACTGGACTTACAGAACAAGGAAGGTAAGAGGAATCTCAACAGCCAAAACAGAGACAAGGGCAAGATCCAGGTAGGAAACTCAATCACAGAAACTCCTACCTGTTTCCCTGGGGCAGTTTTTAGTGGATAAGAGAATCATGCGGAGGGGTTGTTCAAATGGACTTCTGGGGCCCAGTCCCATAATTCTCAAGTCAATACAGAGGGATAGGACCAAGTGTAGCTTATTTCTAGCAAGTACCCTGATGGTGGTGGTGTTGGCCCTAGGGGAGAACCATCAAATGACTCAGTTCCTAATGCCTCCCACCTGCAAGTGTCTCTACTCATGGCTCTAACGTTCAGAGAAAGCCTAGCTGACCCAGGATTGAGTAAGTCCTAGCACCAGAGAGATGAAATCCTGTGACTGGCAGCCTAGTGGGTATCAAATGGGGCGGGGTAGGGAAGTTCTCCAAAGGAAGGAGTGCTGGGTACACAAAACTAAATGTCCTCAAAGCAGGAACTGAACATCTGGAGCAAGATCTTCTCCAGCAGTTTCTCTCCAGGTCAAAAGTTCTAAAAGAAAGTATGGGCGGTTAATCCCAGCACTTGGGAGGCAGAGGCAGGCGGATCTCTGTGAGTTCGAGACCAGCCTGGTCT